>NW_015506854.1:57359-57568 GCF_001515645.1 Sinocyclocheilus grahami | reverse complement strand
GTGGCTAGCAGTAAATCTGTAGCTGAGGGAGCAAACATCCAGCTCTCAATCGAGAGGGAGCTCAACCTACAGCATGTTCCAATGGTGGAACAGCTAGTAGTTATTTAGGTGAGGGAGCAACACACCCAGTTCTCAATTCGAAAAGGGGGCTCGACCTGCAACATGTTCCAAAGCTGGAACAGCTAGCAGTAGTTTACCTTGGCAGAGGT
>NW_015506854.1:27381-57344 GCF_001515645.1 Sinocyclocheilus grahami | reverse complement strand
TCAATACTACCATGAGGACAGCCCATGGAGCGAGGAATCCAACTCCTCAGAGAGGATTAACGCTCAAAAGAAAGCACCATACTCACTATAACCCTCAATGTGAGGGGAGCGATGCTACCAAAGTGTGTCGACAGAGACACACTAGTTGAGTGGAGCCCAAGTTACCAGGGTCTAACCAACTCAGAGAAAGGGAACGAGGTCAATAACACGTAAACCTTACCAGACAGGATTTTAGAAGAGTTGCAAAGCATAACGTGCACACTTACCACTTATGTGGATTTTTGAAAGTGGGCAAAGCATAACGTGCACACTTACCAGCTATGTGGATTTTAGAAAGTGCGCAAAGCATAACGTGTACACTTACCACTTATGTGGATTTGTAGAAAAGTGCGCAAAGCTTACGTGTGCACTTACCATAGTAATTGGATTTAGAGTTTTCCAAGCATCTGTTTGCAGATACCCGGAAGTACTGGGCCAAACGGGAGAGGCAAGCTCCAATACAACCCTCAAGGTGAGGGGAGCGATGCTTCCAGAGTGTGTCGACAGAGACACACTAGTTGAGTGGAGCCCAAGGTATCGGGGTCTAAACCAACTAAGGGAAAGGGAACGAGATCAATAACGCGTAACCCTTACCATACAGGATTTTAGAAAAGTGGGCATATTGGGCACGTGAACACTTACCACTTATGTGGATTTTAGAAAGTGGGCAAAGTGTAACGTGCACACTTACCAGCTATGTGAATTTTAGAAAGTGTGCAAAGCATAACGTGCACACTTACCACTTATGTGGATTTGTAGAAAAATGCGCAAAGGTCAGCCTGATATGCTTAGAGCATCACCATCGTGTGCAATGAAGCGACAGCCCGACCTGCTGCTGCTGCGTATGCCCTGGCATCCGAGTGAGATGTCAAGGAGGGGAGCTTAGAGGAAAAAACTGCCTCTTCCATTCCTTCTCAATATTTATATGGAAAACAGGAAGAAAGGAAAACTCACCTGAGCTGCAGGGTTATGGCCAGAAAAATAACGTTCATCGAGAGTTCATCGTGACGTCACTTTCTTCACCCACTTCACAGCAAGTAAAACCTCGCCGTGGCACGATCCATAATTTCCAAAAGCTCATCATACGCAGGAGGATTGGGAAGACAGCCTCAGCTTCTTTGCCCTCCTCAGCTATTTCCTGCTTTTGCTGGGCTGATCCCAGCAAAGCACTGTCCCCTGAATCAGACAATGTTAATGAAATAACATCATCCTCCAGTGGCTCACTCTCGTGCACAGCCGACGATCGCGAAAGGGAAACCCCTATTCAAACTCATCGGCCTGATCCACCTGCGATCCCCACAAGCTCATTCCCTTCTGTGCCTCATCATCGGCGGGTCCTGAATCGCGGGAAGCAGACAACTGCCCCTTTTTCCTCAAAAAGAGAGACAAACGAGAGCGGAGCTTTTCCCTTGGAAAAAACGCTCACAGTGCACGCCGATTGCCCCCTCGAAGGCATCGCGTGCGTGCTCTTCGCCCAAACAAATAGATCATGTGTGTCATCAGATGTTAAACAACGTCAACACGGATGCACACATCCTTAAACACTTTGCTAGTGCTCGCCATAATGAGCTGAATAGAGATCGCTCTTACCACAGAAATGCACGCTTCAAACAAAACAGTCAATGAAGACGAAGAAGAGAATGATGTGTGCTCCCGGCGCCTATTTATACTGTAGTCGCACCGGTAGTGACGTCATGGCTGTCGGCGGCCAACGAGTTGGTGTTTTTTCAATGTATGCTTCAGACACGGGTCACGACGAGGCGTTCCCCATAGCGACCCCTAGAGGGGGAAAGGGAACTAAAATTAAATCATCTTTGAGTGCAAGGGGGTCCCCAGGTTTTTCGGGGGCCCTACGCAGCTTGCGATTTTTGCATATATGATTGTATTTTTCTAGTCTTTTGATATTTTTAATTTCCTTAAATATTTTAACTATTTATTTCCTTAAACTAAAAGGTTTATTATCATTATCTCCATTATCAAAAAAAATTTCTTTGGTCCCCTCCAAAGTTCAAGCATGTTTCCAGCTTTGTGATTCTCTGCACACTGGTTCCCACAGTGGCGATCTCTGATCCACTGCAAACCCCACTACTAACATAATATTATCACATTTATTATCACACAGACAAGATTAAGAGGAAGAAAAGATTATTTCATTTTTCATCAGACATTTTTTGCTCTTCTGGAAGTTATTTTTCCTCTTCTCATTATCCTAACTGAAAGAATAACCATCTTCTGCTGCTACTGTTTCGGAATAAACATCTTATTTTATCTGTCTAAATACTTGATTGTGATTGGCTGGAATGCAGATATTAAAACATGTCACATTTTTTTAGAATTAATTTCTTTGTGAAAATTCTAATTTAGGTTTGTTTCATACTCCTGCTGTTTGCTGTAGGTTATTTGTTTGATTGTTTATAAAACATGATTTTTTTCTGTTCGTCCTTCTCTTAAGAATATTACCAACTTCATCCAATGTCGTCTAGGGGAGGGAATCATGGAAGCGGTTCAGTTTCTTGGCATGTTGCTGGTAGACTGTCCAAGTTTCAGAGGCGTAAAGGAGGGTAGACAGGACTACTGCTCTGTAGACCTTCAGCTTGGTTGTCGAGCTGATCCCTTTTCGTTCCCACACTGATGAGCGAAGTCTGTCAAAGGCCGCACTGGCTTTGGCTACTCTAATGTCTGTGTCATCATCGATAGTCATGTTGCATGAAAGTTGCATGCTCCCTAGATAGGTGAACTTGTCCACTGCTGACAGCGTCTGGTTGTTCATTGCCACAATGGGCTCCTGGTATGGTTTTCCTGTTGTAAGCTAGTACATCCCCATGGTCTTCTTTATGTTAATAGTCAGGCCAAAGTTGTTGCATGCTGTGGAAAACAGTTCCAGGCTGTCCTGCATGTCACCTTGCTTCACTCTATTTGTAACTGAGAAGGGAGCAGATAGATCCCCATCATCAAGTACACAAGTCTGCATGCCGCTGTGGAATTGGCATACTATACAAATTCATCTTTTGGGATAACCAAACTTACTCATGATCTTCCAAAGCCCCTCACGACTTACGGTATCGAATGCCTTGGTTAAGTCCACTAATGTGGTGTAAAGGTCAATATTTTGTTCCTGGCATTTCTCTTGAAGTTGTCGGGGCAGCAAATATCATGTCTACTGTTCCTTGTTCTTCCCTGAAGCCACAGTGGCTCTCGGGGAGTAAACCCTGCTCTAAGTGAGACGGTTCAGGAGGATTCTTGCAAAGGATTTTCCCTGCGATGCAGACGAGTGAGATTCCTCAGAGGTTGTCACACATCTGTCTGTTTCCTTTTTGTTTGTAAAGGTGCACTATGGTGGCATCCTTGAAATCTTGAGAGAGTACCTTGTACCCACATTGTTTGGAATAGCTCTGTCAGCTTACTTTGAAGGCATGGTCCAGACTCTTTGTAGGTCTCAGATAAAACATGATTATGTTTGCATGTAAACACATTCTCATTCATTTGCTTATGTCCACACCACATTTAGACATTCCGGATGGACTATATTTACATCTCTGATGTGAAACAGAAGGGTAAACTGTGAATGTTATTGTATTTATTTACATTGTATTCAGTCTTATTGAACAGTTTTAGGAAAGTTACACTATAACTGTGTCCCAAATCCGAGGCTGCATCCTTCGAATGTCCACAAAGATCGAAGTAGCCGTTGTTAAATGAGACGGTCTACAGAGGGTTTACTGTTCCCGCCCACCTCTCCTGTTGGTGCTGCCATCGGGACACAGCAGAGATGTTTTTGACGTTTCTGTATGTTTAAATACAAAACCGTATGTACAAAATGGTTAAATTGAGATATTACAAATAGGTTGTGATGCATTCAGCCTTCGAATGAAGCCTTTAAAGGATGCAGCGTCTAAATTGGGAATCTATGGAAAATTATACTTTTTTTTTTAAATGTAAAATTATTACATTTTTGTACGCGTACGCTAGAGTATTCATACAGTTAAATATATAGTTCAGTCATGAAACGTCGGCACAGGTGACGGGTTGTTAACATAACCGATGATATTCAGAGAGTAAACGACTTGGAACAGCTGATTGGTTCATGCTGCAGCCAATGAGTTTACTGCCTTGCATTTATATGGCTGGCTAGCATACACTAGAGATTCCTGCAGCACACTTTCAGAGTTTCTCTGAAACTAAACAGCTCAGATAAGTAAACAGTCTTCACTCTGATTCAGTGGATTATTGTATTTGTCAGATTTGTAAAGTTGTAAAACTATGTGCAGGTTATTCGTGTGAGGAGTTATTACTAAGCATGTCTTGTTCATATAACAGCAGTACCATTAGCAGCAGCAGCAAGCAGTTTTCCTAGTTCATGTATGTGAGAATACAACGTCAAGTGTCGAGGATTTTAGAACAGTAAAGTGATTTGGGTATTACCTTATTTGCCCGAAATCTCCAATGCTTTTGATATCTTCTGTGGGTATTCATTTCTACATTAACCATGAACGGATCGCTTTCAGATGCACACCTCACCAGAGGGGTCGGTTTGCAGTTGACGTTTCACAGTTGTTCACAGTTTAAAGGGGTCATATGATGCAATTTCTAATTTTCCTTTCATTTTGGAGTGTTACAAGCTCTGTAAGAGGATCTGTGAAGTTGCAAAGACTAAAGTCTCAAATCCAAAGAGATATTCTTTATGAAAGTTAAGAGTCAACACACCTACAACAGCTCGTTCTAACGTGCCCCCACATGTCTACGTCACGATGTGGGAAAATTAGCATAATGCCGCCCAAATGTTCACGCAAAGTAAGAAGGCATAACTTTTATTCTCACTGTAGTATTGTTGTTGCCGCCGCCGCCATGTTGTGAAGGCACTGTGTGTTTCGTTATGAAAGCGAAACTACTTTGTTTGGCCTTCCAAAAGAGGAAGATATCCGCTTTGTCATGCCTAGAACTGATCTGTGCTGGTCGCTGAGGAAATACATCAACTCCGCGCTGTGGATCGCCGGATCGGCTTTCACCGTGGACGAAGCAGAGTCCAGCCCGGGGTCGTCACATGTGGTTGCCGCAAGCCCGCCAGCCACGCCGTTCTCAAGCCCGCCGCTTTCTCTAGCTCGCCGCCGCTCACTCTAGCCCGCTGGGCCTCCACTCACTCAAGCCCGCCGTGAAAGTGAAACTACTTTGTTTGACCTTCCAAAAGAGAACACGACTAGAAATCAGTGGTTAAGTTCTATTTACAACACTGTTCCAGAACAGTTCGACCCAAATATTCAGATGTGTGCAGCGCATTTTATGGAGGACTGTTTCCTGGTAGAGTAGACTACAATGCCGGCTGTTTTGAGCAGTAAAGAGTAGTGCTTGTTGTTTGTCGTTTCTCCGATCACAAATGCAGACATGGTTTTATGTTTACGCAGTGCAATGCAATGCAACGTAAAAAGACAGTATAAGTCATTATAATCCGTAATTATGTCCCCACTGGATGCAACAAATGCGTAGTTTATAATGGGTTTTAATGTTTTTGTCTCGTTGCTCCGGCCAGACAGGGCATCACAGTATGGTAAGGGGCGTAAGATTTCCGTCACATGCTTGAGGTATTCGGCCAATCACAATGCACTGGATAGCTGTCCAATCAGAGCACACCTCGTTTTTTCAGAACGATGAGCTTTGTAAAAATCTACGCGTTTCAGAAAGGGCATAGAGGAGAAACAATAATGTACAGTATGTGGAAAATAATGTGTTTTTTTAACCTTAAACTGCATAAATACATTTCATTACACCAAATACACAAAATAATGTTCCTTTTAGCAACATCAAATGACCCCTTTAAGTCAAGGTGAACCCGTATAACTGTCTTTCATAAACATCATACTGTCAACAGCCTTACCTATTTAACCATAACAACTTAATGAGCAGCAGAAAATAATATACATGTACTCGTGCCGCCAGGGGTGTAAATTTCGTCTTACAGTGGGGGGGGACAATAAACATAAAATTTATCAAGAGCAATTTTTGAAGGGTACACAAATAATACAGCTAAAATTGTACTTGTAAGGACAAGTATACACATAGGAAAGCCTTGCTACTTTTAATGTAGCAGGGAGACCGTGCCAAATTAGACAACTTCATGCTGTTGTGGTCGCACCACGACAGAGCTTCTGTCCATTGTAGACATCACTATCCGTCAAGCAGGTAACGTTATAATTGCTAAAATAGCGGACTCATCGAAAAATACATTGGCATCATTTGTATTAAAGAGAAAATAATCACTTCATCCGATGTTTAAGTGAATAAAATAGCCTTGACAGCCGAGTTCCACAACTATTGACTTTTTCTCACTCACCGGACTTGTGTGTGTAGGTGATGCAGGGTTGCCAGCTTTTCGCAAAAAAATAAACAAATAAACGCCCAATTACTACTCAAAACTAGCCCAATCAGTTTTGAGGGGGGTTTCCTGGTAAAAATTTGCATTTCAGGAGTTAAATATCACTTTAGGGGCACTTAAACCCATGGCAACAGTGTTAAATTAGCCCAATTCCACGGAAAAACTGCGGACTTGGCAACACTGATTGATGTAAAAGAGGAAAGCAGGCATTTGGACCAAAGCACTGTGAGGCAAGGGAGGGGGAGACTCAAAATGTTTCTAAACTTAAAACACATTTTTGTCTTGTTTGCGTTTGTGTTGTTTTACTACTTACAAAGTTATTTAAAGTATAAAACATTGTTATTTACAATACACAGCATGGTTTTTAATCATTTTTAGGGGGGGCCCTGCCCCCCCCCCGGGATTTCTGCCTATGCCTGCCACATTGCAATGCACTCAGAAGAGGAAGCGCTCATTCTTAAAGTGGCCACATCTCTATTTCACTCGTTACCTTGGTTCAGTGATAGTGTAGAGTTTATAATGAAAGTTATGTTTAGTGATACTTTAAAGATAATCATGAATTTGTTTAAAATATAAAGATACTACTACTAATAAATCATTTCCAATCAATAGCCCATGTACAATGTAGCTAATAGTAGGACACTCATAAAGTTCAGGCTACACGTCTGACATGACAAACTCATCCACAGTTTTTGTTCTGCATGTTGTTTTTGATCAGTCTCTCTCTAGTTTCTGCTTGTGCTTTGTTTTGTGTCCAGATCCTGAACTGATTGTGATCAGAGAGAATCTGACATGGTCTGAAGCTCTGAGATACTGCAGACAGAATCATGTGGATCTGGTCTCGGTTCATTCAGAAGAGATTCAGCGTCGTGTGATGAACGTGGTTAAACGGGCGTCTACTGCGGCGGTGTGGTTGGGTTTACGTCACTCCTGCACTGTGGGCATCTGGTTCTGGGTGAGTGGAGAGACCGCGTGCTATCAGAACTGGGCTCCAGGGAACGGCACATCAGAGGAGGACTGTGAACACACAGTGAGATCTGGAGCAGTTCAGTCTGGAGGAGATCAGCGCTGGATCAACCGTCCTGAAACTCACAAACTCAACTTCATCTGCAGCAGATATTAAGAGTGAAAGATACACAGACCTTTCATGTAAGAAAACAAGTGCTTGTGTGCTCACTTCCTTTAACTTCATTTTCATTCTTCATTTTGTAAAGTAGTCATTTGAACAATTTCAGTCTCAGCACCCTTACCAAAAAGTAGTATACTTCAAGTTTATTTTAGTAAGTATACTTAAGTAAAGTTCAAGTATATTTTTAAGTATACTTTATGTAGTAAGTATACAAATATCAGTGTACTAGTAGTATACTTGTAAGTGTACTATTTCAATACTCCTTAGGACTAAATTGGCCCACTTTCTAGTATATAAAAGTATACTTTTAAGTATAACAGTAGTAAACTTTGAGTACACAACTAGTTTACATCAAAACGTTCAGTTTGTACTGCAACTATACTAAAAGTGAACTTCTAGGTATACTGATAGTTTACTAATTAAATACTTGTAGTAGCATTTTTAGTACACTTAGAAGTATAGTCTCAGTAAACTACTAGTTTAGTAGTTTTATACTGCAAGTTTACTCGTAAAATGTTCTTTAAGTGAACTTTACATCATACTTTAAGTATACTACTATGTCCCTATTTAGGTATTAATTTGTATATATTTTGTTACATGAATATCTGAAAATACAAAACATCAAAAGAACAGGGTATCTGCTTGTAAACAAAAACATTTTATTCTAGCTTCATGCATTCTTTTTTTAAACACTTGAATGTGGATAAGTTTCATAAATAAAAAATAATGAAATAAACAACATTTTGAACAAAAAGCTGAAAAAAGACTATGAATTGGAATGATAATCAAAACGTAGATGGAGTTGATCAACACCCCAAAGCTTGACAGTCATTATTACCTCTTCATTGGTCGACATTTTATTCCATAATGTTACACAGTTTTGATACTGTTTTATGCCTGATGATCGTGTTAGAAAACATATGGAAGCATCTGTTGTTTCGGTTTCTTCTTTCTTCCAATGAAAACATGGATTCTAGGAGCACAATTATAGCTAAAATATATTTAGACTTTTTCTAAGTATAAGTCAAGTATACTTAAATGTCATTTTAAGTATATTTCTGAGAAGTACATAAAAAGTAGACAAAGTATACTTTCCTATTTTTAGTTTAAAAGAAGTATACTAATAGCACACTTGAATAAACTTATTTTTCGTAAGGGCAGGCAATCACACCTGATGGTTAAAAGGCAGAAAGGTTTTCCTCAGATGTCTGTTTATATAGTTCATATATATTCTTCATTAATGTATGCTTTGCATTTACAAATTATTTCAACATGTTTGTGTGTGTGTAACCATATTTTGGGGACAAATATGCACCCCAAAAAAAAGAGATAAACCTGAAAAAAATCTCCCAAAACCTCAGTTTAGGGACGTCCTCATCTTTATTATTTTTATTTTTTATTATTAAATTAAAAAATATATGCTTTTAATTGTAAAAATGCAGTTAAATCTATAACTATCTGTATAGAAAATCAATATAATTATATGTAATGTCCCCATGTAGATAGCTAAGTAAACATGCACATGTGTTTGTGGCGTTTACGAACTTAATTGCTAACTGAATTTTGTGAGGGGTCAAAGGGCATCATATACTCACCATTAGATATACATTTATACTGGTTTGTATTTTATCATGAAATTGTTCATGTAACTGAAGAGTATGATATGAGGTTTATTAAATTATTTATTTGTAAGGATCTCTGTATGTTGTTGCGGCTACTTGAGCAACTACTACTATGAGCAAGAGGTTTAATTAATTTACCTGTAGATAGCTTGATATTGATTACATTTTCTAATTTTGTGGTCTTGTGCTGCCCATTTATTTTGTGATTGTAGTATAACCAATACATTTTGTGTTGATTTAATGATGTGAATGAGTGCAGGTACAAGTGAAGGAGAAATGGCTTGAAGGCGATGAGATGGAATAGGATCAAGCGGACAAGTAGTAGGATGATTAGAAGCAGTGGCGTAGGCAGAATTGTATTTTTGGGCGGGCCTGGGCAAATGTGAGCGGGCACTACGGAGTCGGAGTGAATATATTTATGTCATTTCAGTCTTCTTTTCTTCGATCCTATTGAAAACTAAACCATTGAACACAGTGGAAGACACGCATAGTAAAACTACCACATCTCTGTCACCGTCACGAACGTGCCCATTGTCCACACAACCTAAAATCATTCACAAGAGCCCCAATCCCTAAATACTGTTGTAGATTACAGTAGCTACAACCTGTCCACATACAAAACCTGAGTAACAGTTAGAACGAAAATTAAATATGGCTTTATTTATTCCAAAACAGAAGTCATTTAAATTGTACTTGTATATTTTTAATTTTCATTTCATCATTCTACATAAATGTAGCCTATTCAAGGCACTGTATTTCTTCATCATACTATTTCTTCAAATAGGCTATATTAGCCTATATAGGCCTATAACTAATGTGTATAAAATTAGTTTATTAATAAATGTCATGTTTGTGATTTTTTTTATTTGTTAATTCTTTATTTAAATTAATAGACCTACATATTTGATAACAGGTGCAGTAAGTCGCCCGCGTCAGTCACACAATTTATAAAAAATAATCTTTGTGAGGAAGACTGGCAGCAGCATCCTTAAAATGAAAACGTACTTACGGTCTGTGAGTCAGAACAGCCGGCATTGTAGTCTACTCTACCAGGATCAGGAAACAGTCCTTCATAAAATGTGCTGCACACATCTGAATACCACTGATTTCTAGTTGTGTCCTCTTTTGGAAGGTCAAACAAAGTATTTTCGCTTTCACAACGAAACACAACATCACACACGGCGGGCTAGAGTGAGCGGCGGCCGGGGGCTAGAGTGAGGAACAGCCGGCGGGCTGAGTGAGCAGAGGCCGGTGGGCTTGAGAACGGCGCGGCCGGCGGATTCGACGAAGGAGCGGCAGGCGGGCTTGTGGCAATCCCATGTGACGACCCCGGGCTGGACTCTGCTTCGTCCACGGTGAAAGCCGATCTGGCGATCTACAGCGCGGAGTTGATGTATTTCCTCAGCGACCAGCACGGATCAGCTCCAGGCATGACGAAGCAGATATCGTCCTCTTTTGGAAGACCAAACAAAGTAGTTTCGCTTTCATAACGAAACGCAGCGTCTCCACGGCATGTCGGCAGCCGCAACAATACTACAGCGAGAATAAAAGTTACGCCTTCTTTCTTTGCGTGAACATTTGGGCGGCGTTATGCAAATATTCCCACATCGTGATGTAGACATGTGGGAGAGTGTTAGAACGAGCCGTTTTAGGTAGGCGTGGCTGACTCTTAACTTTTGTAAAGAATATCTCTTTGGATTTGAGACTTTAGTCTTTGCAACTTTACAGATCTTCTTTATGCACCAAGAGCTTGTAACACTTCAAAGAGAAAGGAAAAATTTTAATCGCATCATATGACTCCTTTACATTATTTAGACACCGCACACTACATGACTTTACATGACTGAAAACACTGACTGCGCCCAAATGACATTCATAATCGGCCTGACAGTAGTGTGTTCCCGCTTTACAGAAAGAACCGGATCAGCCAGCCATGGAACTGAAAAGTCTTACCATTACTTGAGGAAGATGGATGGGTTTTCTCCCTCATCAGTGCAAGTTTTTAAAAGTCCTTTTTTACATAATTATGCATTGCTGCAGTTTTTCTAGCATTTTCTAACACACAGTTGCAAATTATAGGCTAACTGAATGGGTGAACACAGTGAATTCACAGAAGCGACATGCCTGAGACAGCCTGATTACCTAAAACAGCTGTCACTCAAACTCATCAAAAATTAGGCAAACATGTCTCCAGGTTACGCATGTAACCCTAGTTCCCCCGAGGGAACGAGACGCTGCGTCCGAAAACGCTATAGGAACGCCTTTAGCGTGACCGTGCTCTGAATCACGTGTGTAATCAGTCCAATGGATGGGCGAGACGTCACGGGCGGGGTGACGTAGCTCTGGGAACTAGGGTTACATGCGTAACCTGGAGACGTTCCCCTTTAGGAACTTGAGCTGCATCCAAAAACGCTATGGGGACGAGTATGCCTACCCCGCCAGACTTAAAATTCCTGCCTAGTGTGGAAGAGCACAGCTAGGGCGAGAGAACAGAAGAGCCCTGAGTGGCTCGCATATCTAGGTCATAGAACCTGACGAACATTAGGGGCGTGACCAACCCACAGCATTGCAGATGTCCTGCATAGAAACACCTGCCAAAAAGGTCTTGGAGGCCGCCACACTTTTAGTCGAATGAGCCTTGACCCCCAGAGGCTAGGGGAGATCAGAGGACTCATAAGCAATTGAAATGGCATCCACTATCCACCGGCTGAGGGTCTGTTTTGTAGCAGGAAGACCTCTCTTAGGGGGGCCATAGCACACAAACAGTTGGTCCGCCTTTCTCCACAGAGTAGCTCTGGACACATACAATTAAGCTTCTGCTGGTCGGGCTCCCGGAAGGGAGGAGGACAGAAGGCCTGGAGTATGACAGGCCGTGGTGTAGAAAAGGGGACCTTAAGTACAAAACCCGCTCGACGGTAGAGGAAAGCTTTAGCCAGACCAGGCGCATAGTCTAGGTAGGAAGGGGCCACTGAGAGGGCCTGCAGATCCCAACTCTCTTGAGAGAAGATATCGACCGGAAGAAATGTAGTCTTTATAGTGAGATGGTGATCAGAGATCTCCTCAATAGGCTCAAAGGGAGGCCTACAGAGAGCTTCTAACACCACAGCCAGGTCCCACGGGGACACAAGATCGTATCAGGGGCCTCAGCGCACCGTGGAGGACATTTGTAACTAGGGGGTGTCTGCCCACTGACTGGCCACCGAGAGGGGCGTGGTAGGCCGCAATGGCCGCAATGGCCATCAGGGTGGAGTGAGTCAATCCTGTGGAGAAACGGGCCTGCAGGAACTCCAGCGCTGTACCAACTTGGCAGTTAACTGGGTCGAGCTGACGGTCTCCACACCAAGAAGTGAAAAGCTTCCACTTCAAGGCGTACAGTTTTTTCATGGAGGGAGCTCTGGATTGAAAGACCTCGATTGAGAGAACAGTTGAACCAAACTTACTTTACCTGAAAAAAATGTGGCTCCATCTCTATATGTATAAAAGTCTGACAGAAACGTCTCCGCTGTGTACTGATGACAGCAGTCATGCAGTTGCTAGGCGACACGAGTGGAGGGTGGGAACAGGAAACCCTCTGTAGACCGTCTCATTTAACAATGGACACTTTGACCTTCATGGACTTTGAAGGATGCAGCTTCTGAATTGGGACACAGTTACAGTGTAACTTTCCTGTCATTGCAATAAAACATATGAATAAGACTGAAACACAATAAAACCCACTGTTTATTCTCCTGTTTCATATCAGAGATGTAAATATTGTCCTGCCTGAATGTCTAAATGTGGTGAGGACATAAGCAAATGAATGATGAGGATGTGTATGTATGCAAACATATTCATGTTTTATAAACAAAGAAACAGTAAACACCAGAGGCCCGTTTCAGAAAGGAGGTTAAGTGAAAAGTTAAAAGAGTATGTTAACCCAGAAGTGAGGGAAACTGTGTTTTACGTTTCAGAATGGGAGGTATTTCAAACCCGAGAAAGCAGGGTAAGTCATGCCTGTTTCTGAAAGAGAGGTAACTTATACTCAGAGTCAGTTACCATGGTAATTTATACTGTGAACATAACCTGGTCAGGAGCAGGTTTTCTTTGGTCTCCTCCTCCTTTTAAAAGTGTAATCTATGTTTAAATACCTAATTTATTCATTTACGCTGCAAAAATGAATTTCTTATTGAGTATTTTGGAATCTAAATTAAGTACATTTTACTTAAAAAGAAGAAAAAATATCTTAATGCAAACGGAAACAAGATTATTTTTCTTACCCCATTGGCAGATAATTTGCAAAATAAGAAAAATACACTTAAATTTGTTTCGCAGTCTGCCATTACTGTTTTCTTGCTGTAGCTGCTGGAGATACAATGTCAGCGCCAAAGAGACATTACATGTTGTGTCGTGTAAGTGATGTGTTTCGGGATGCACAAATGAACATAGGAGTCTCCATAGACTCCCTCCATCTGAGCCGCTGAGGACACAGTGGTTACATTTAATTTCCTATATGCTTGTGTCAATCTTTTTTATGCCGGACTGCCTCACATACGAGGGCCAGTTCAGCACTGGAGTTGTGCAAAGTTTGCTTCTGAAAGAGGGATCAATTACAGCTAAAGCCACCATTGTCTCACACATTGTTTTCACTGATGCTGTCTTCACGTGCTACCAGAATGATCGTAAATAGGAATGTGGTAGTTAAAAATTGCATATGAAACCAATGTGAAGTCAACAGCTTAAATTTGTCGAGCTCAAAATCACAAGTAAATATAAATATAAAAAGATAATGTTTGTGATAGCACACAAAGACACAGTGACAACAGCGATGTCGTTATTTTTAATCGCACCGTGCTCCCCGCCTGTGTCATTCACAAACGCGCATTTACAGCACAGTACAATCAGATGACTGACTTTTAAACCGAGTACGTTTTCTGTAAAGAAAACAGGCTTGTACTAATAGTGGAATGTTTCTTTGCAAAGGTCAGCATTGGCATGCTGGAACATGATATCTTGAAGCACCACCCTCTTCTGAAAAGGGAGGCGGGAGCACCAACTCATTTGCATTTAAAGGAACAAACACAAAAACTCAAATTTTGGCTCATACCCTAAAAGTGGCAATTTCAACAAGCTATGGAAAATTATATGTGGGATAATTTGAGCGAAAACTTCACATACACACTCTGGGGACATCAGAGACTTATTTTACATCTTGTAAAAAGGGGCATAATAGGCCCTTTCGCACCGCTTTAGTTCCAGAACTAAACGTACGGTACTAAAGTACTGGGACGATTTTGCGTGAACTATTTCCCAGTACCATTTAAAGGGTTGCATTCACACCGACAGTGTGTACTAAGAAGTGATGTAAGCCGGTCGACAGCGACGTCATTTGTGCGCAGCGTTCAACAACAGAAACAAAGAACAACAATAAACACCAGGAGGATGCAGGACGCTGTGATCAGAGCTGTGTTTTTGTTGTGTCTCGCGGGTTTCACAGTGGACATGGAAAGTCGATGTATATGTAAAGCGATTGAAAGAACGCAGAAAGGAGGACTAAGAATCTCCAACGACAACTGGCAGTGCTACATTTGGTACAAGTGCCTGCACTTCAGCGTCCGTCCATCTATCGCTGTTCTCCATACTTGCGAAATAAGTTGACATGGTTAAAGTATGTTTGCACGGCGTTTTAAATCATGGCGGGTGAGGGCGTTTTCAAAGGTGTTTGGCCAATCAATGTCTACTTACGTCACGATTAGTACCAGTTGTGCTGGTTAGACCCTGCTCCGGAGTAGGAGCTAATTTGGTTCTCGAAAAAGGCAGTCCGGTACTAAAATCGCTCCCAGTTCCGGCGGTGCGAACACGCCGAAAAGTGGGTAGTTCCACAATTAGTTCTGGTACTATGAAAAGGTTCCTGCGGTGCGAAAGGCCCTAATATGTCACTTTTAATACGTTTGTGAAGACATGTAGCCTACACCCATGAACCTTTTATGCTTAAAAGCTTTACCTGATTGAATTATGTTTTTATACTTCATTTTTAATTTTTTTAGATACTATGAAAATTAATATTAGTTCACTAGCTTACTGTTCTGCCACTTTTTACCTTTTCATAGTCGTGATGTACGCGCTAAACTCAGAGTCAACATACTCAGAGTTGATTGAACAAACTCAATTCAGCTGTTCTGAACCCGAAAACTCAGAGCTTCCCATCTCAGGGTAAGTCAACTCTGAGTTCGTTGAACCTCCTTATTGAAACAGATCCCAGGAGAATGAAACAAAAACAAAATAAGAATTTTCACAAAGAAACAAATTCTAAAAAGTAACAAGGTTTCACTCAAAAGAAGACAGAACCTTTCTCTTTATTTGCTCTTTTTTAATACTCTTGATCGGTCTCTTAATACAGTCTCGCTCAGTAATTACACTCATTCCTTCATCTCACACGTTTCTTTCTCTTTGACTGGAGCCTCAAACAGAGGGTTTTTAAAGGCTCTCAGTAACCAGAATCACTTGTCTTCACTAACTAACTCAACCCTCGTCAATCAGCTCATTAGTGGGGTGTTCGTTTCAGCACCAGACAAAATAAAATGTGGCCCATAAATAACATTTAAGCAGCTGTTTAGTTGTGAATGTTAAAATATGAAATATTAATGTTAATGTGTACATAATTGTTTGATTGAAGTCCATACTCCTGTTGACTGATACTGACTGACAGATTTCAATATGCAAATAAGTGGAAAGAGATGGACAGATACACAAAAAAGAGGAAGTGAAATATGAAAATTAACTTTAGAGCAATAAAACAATAAAATGACATGCTAAATGAGGAATGAGAGCAGACATGATAATCACATAGTTTAAAGCTGCAGACAGAAACATCAGACTCAGGACAGAAACACACGACCTCTAAAGTAAGAACAACTCATTCAACTTCATTCTTTAACAAAATTAGATTTTTGATGTTGTTTAGATGTTAATATTGTCTTTATGACTGTTAATCATGTAATGCTGCTTAATTAAAATTAATTACATTAAATTAATTTGATTAAATATATATATATTTTTTTTAATTACCTGATCATGTTTTATTCAGAAATGGAGCAAACTCTATATTTCATTATACTTCTCATTGGTGAGTGTTTGTGGATTTATTCATGGTTTCTAGTTTCATTAGGTCTGTTATGAAAAGCATCAAAGCAAAGCCTCTCTTTCACAGCTCTCTGCTCCATATCTGAATGTGTTCAGCGTCAGTATCACTTTATAAATGAGAGGAAGACCTGGACTGAAGCTCAGAGATACTGCAGAGAGAATTACACAGATCTGGCCACCGTTGACAACATGAACGACATGAATGAGCTGAAGAAGAGTGTGAATGATGGACGTGTTGAGTTTGTTTGGATTGGGCTGCATGATGAATGGCAGTGGTCTTCAGGTGAACCTGCGCTCTATCTGAACTGGGCTACTGGACAACTAAAAGGCAGAGATTATTGTGCTGTGATGAAAAATGGAGAATGGCATGATTTGCCATGTAATGATACCCGACCTTTCATCTGCAACAACAGTGAGTGTGGCTATTTAAAATGACAAAAACCCTGCATAGATGGACGAAATAACAAATTTTTGTGATTTTTAATTTGATAATGAATATACACAAGACTGTGGATATTTGTCACACTTTTAACATTGTCAATTTCTGTATAGACACAAACATTTCCAGAAAAAAAAATACTTCATTCATCTTTTGTTATCTCACTATGGGGTAATTTGTCACAGTGGGAACCTACAATTAAAGAGACTATAGAGAAAATATTCGAGAGAAAAAAAGAGAATGTGAGAAAGTGATTGATATGGATAGTAAAGATCTTATAATATTCATAAACATACAGCAGTGACTAGAGTTGATACTACTTGATATTTTCAGCCTTCAGTAACTCAAAACAAACATGGAAGAGCTTAATTTCCTTTCCGAGGGAACTTCGAACTGCATCTCTAGTGGTCGCTATGGGGAACGCCTTTGGCGTGACCGGTGTCTGAAGCATACATCTAAATAAGACAATGATATTGGCCGGCGACAGCCTATGACGTCACTACTGGCGCGACCACAGTATAAAAGGGCGCAGGTAGAACACGTCATCCTCTTCTTCGTCTTCACTATGACCGTTTGTTTATGTTAAGCATGCCTAGGAATGCATGTTTTCCCGGCAGAGGCTTTGCTCTGATATCCGCAGTTTCACACGGCTCACATTCTCTGTGTGTGTGTGTGGTAAAGAGCAAGCGCATTAAGCTCTTGAGGGAGTTGCATGCGCTCTGCATTCATTGCTTGTTTCTTGTGAGGGATAAGCATGAATTGAATGCGCTCGTCTCATGAGGAGACAGCTTGTGCTCATCGTGATGCATTCACAAGACTACTGAGGGGTGAGTACTTCACCATTTACCCGAGTTTGTAGATAGCATTTGCATGAGTGCTTTCGCCTCTCGCAGGAATAGCGACGCATTCGTGGCAGAGGTTGTCATTCTCGCTTGATTTCCAAGGTAATCTAGTGCTTGGACGGAGCATGTTTAGCTCCCACGGGAGCTGAATGCGTGCTACGCGTTGCGGTTGCGGTGAGAATTGGCTGCCCATTGCCGCGATTCGCGGTTGATGGGTAGAACAGGGAAAGGACCTGACAGGAAATTTCTCCCTATCATTAATTTCCTTTTGTTCTCATAGGAGTGTATCAATATGATGAGGTGGCTGAGTTGCTTTGCACCAACATATCTTGCTCTCCGTGCCACTAAGCAGAAGGGCTCTTTGGGCTTTGCCTTCAGATGATGCCCCGTGAGCTTGAGTCTGCACAGGAGCGAGATTCATCTCATCTATCTATCTATTGCTAGTTTATGTTAATTCACTTACGAGTTTTTCCGCAGTATAACGCTGCAACTTCAGGACCCGCGGGTTCTCCATTCGAGTAAGCATTTATCGGAGTATAATGCTTTGTGATGTGCTCCCTGATGTCCTAGCTAGGTGTTTGCTTTAAGAAGCTGCCCCGGCCAGGACACGCTAGTGGGCTTGAGTACGCTGCGTTCCCTGAGGTATAAGTGAGATGTGTTTCTGCGGAAACCCTTCCTGAGTGATTCGGCTCCGAGAAGCAGTAGCTCTTCATGCATGAATGCGTTAATGGGTTCTCTTTGGAGCCATTGAGCAGCAGCCTCAGGTTGTTAGGCTTCTCTCTGCCTCCCTGTTAGGCTGCTCTCTTTGTTGGTGAGTTTAGCAGTGCTCCCCTCACCTTAGAGGGTTACATTTGAGCACGCCGCTCCCAATTGAGCGTCTGAGGTCTCCTCTCATTGGGTCCTCCGCTCCTTGGAGATCCATTTAGCAGCAGCCTCAGGTTGTTAGGTCTCCTTTGGCCTGCCTGTTACGCTGCTCTTTTTCTTGGTCGAGTTTAGCAGTGCTCCCCTCACTTAGAGGGTCACCTATGAGCATGCTGCTCCCAGTTTGAGGTGACTGTTTTTTTGGTTGAGTTGGTGATTCTCCCCTCACATGGAGGGTTTTTCTATGAGATGTGCTCTGAGCATGTGGCCTCCCACTGAATTATTGTTACTCCTTGAGCGGGCCAGTCACGTAGGGTCTAGACCTGTCTAGTGGACAGGTTCTGTGTTTCTAATTCCATGCTATGGTAAGTGCAAACCCTCAGCTTCTGTGCACTTTTTAAAATCCACATTGTGGTAAATGTGCATGCTAGGGAATTTTGCGCACTTTCTAAAATCATGAATGGTAAGGGTTACACCGGTTTTTTACCTTGGGCTCCACTCAACCGTTGGTTCATTACGGTATTTCTAAATCCATATCTATGGTAAGTGTGCACACCAGCCTTTGTGCACCTTCTTTTAAAGCCTTTATGGTAAGGGTGAGGTGTTGTTGCTCTCTTCCCCTTTCTCTGAGTTGGCTCTGTTCTTGGTTCTTGGGCCCCACTCTCCGCATATTCACTTTCAAGACAGGGTGTTACTACTAAGTTTCCTTGGGTATCTTGAAATCCTCGGTAGCTCGTTCTTAGAGCAGGAGGTAGTCTCTATTTGACAGGCCAGGATATGGGTTTGTAAGCAGCCCTGATACTCGGCCTTATCCCCTTAAAGGAATCCTTGGTTATTTTTTGATTCCAGTCTTGAGCTTTGCCCTGGGCTCGGGCTTTATACAAGCCAGCCCTTACAGGTAAGTTTGGTGCACAGCTCAGGCCTTTGGCCATAGGGGGTTATGTCACTGACAGCCGTCAAACGTCCTAGGGGCAGCTCCTTTGACTTGTTGTGTTGGTACTTAGTGCTCGCTGTGGTATTGGCATGCACTCCTCTCAGCATGGCAGCGTGGGTATACCGTTCCCCATAGCGACCCCTAGAGGACGCAGTTCAAAGTTCCCTGAGAAGGGAACGTCTCAGGTTACATTTGTAACCATGGTTCCCTGAGAAGGGAACGAGACACTGCATCCTCTAGTCTCCTCGCCATGCTTCGGACGTAAGCTTCAGACGAAGAAGCGTATTACATGTTCTACCGGCGCCCTTTTATACTGTGGTCGTGCTGGTGGTGACGTCATAGGCTGTCGTGTTTTTAATTATATGCTTCAGAGACCGGTCACGCCAAAGGCGTTCCACATAGCGACCCCTAGAGGACGCAGTGTCTCGTTCCCTTCTCAGGGAACATTGGTTACATACATAAACTGAGACGTTTTGTAGATTAACTCAAGTTTAGTCCATGTAGGAAAAAACACTTCATTAAAACATAAAACAATTTGGTATCAAGATGAACACTGTGTTGCAGGATGCATTAATTATATAGGGGGTTGAGCACTAGTCAATTAGTAAATTGGAGAAAGTCTTGTTAAAGTACGGTATAAAAAGGGAAACATGTGTCACCCGGATGTGCGTCATCTAAGTGTTACCGGTTCTGTTTGCCTGTGTATCGTGCCCGAGAGATAAGAGCTGTAAGCTGCTAGGGATACGTGGCTTGTGGCTGTTTATTTTGGATGACACAAACCTTATTTTTAATTTTAGTGGACTGAGGAAATGCAGGGCGTGTAATAAACAGGTGCCTTGTTCCTTAAGTGTGTAAATCCGTGCGGCGGTCGTCATTTACGGAGGTATGGCCTTTTAATTGTGGCACATTGTGTATGGGGTAAGTGTTTTGTTAGTAACTGTTTTTTTGTTTGTTTCTCGTATGTGTTTGCAGGTTTTTCTTTCGACGCCTCGAGTGCGTTGTGGTGGGCTGACAGACTGCTGTAATTTGTGAATTTGTGAATTTTCATTGTTGAATTGTGTGATTTAAAGTTAGTTTTTTTTTCTTTAATTTGTTGCCGCCTGCTAAGGGTAATGCTCAATGTGTATGTAATACTTGAGTACAGGCACATTTGTTTGTGAGTATCAATTGGTATATTACCCGGTTTGTAAGCGGTACAGGTTTTGCTTTTTAGCCTTGACTGTTTTTTTGAGCTTTACAGTCTGATAAGGTGTTTGGGAGTATGGAATGTGTGTATGTCTATTAGTGATTGATTTGGTGTTTGTGTATTCTTTTTTTTTGTAGAATTGGGGCGGCAGAAAGACTAGGAGTTGTTTCCTATTACTCTCGGTGGTGGTATTCTTCACTGATTGCCGTGCTCCATAGTGAGGTGCAGTGTGTCTGTGCTTGCGTCCATGTGTGGTGAATGTGAATTTTGTTGTGCTTAAACTCTCTTTATTCTAGATAGGAGAGTTTTGGGACCTATTCCTGAGAAGAGCTGGATGCCGATCCCCAAGCTGTGTATCGTTTGTAATGTGTATTGTCGTTTGTGAATTATTCTCATATATTATTCTTTTGTTAGGGTTTGTGATGTACTGTGTAGTGCATCTTTGTGTTTTTATTATTGGTAAATAAACAAATCTTTTGTATAATTTGTGTCTCATACCTGACCCCACTGAACTGAACCTGTGAGCTTTATTCTTGTTAGAGTAATTCCCCTGTAATCAAACTTGGGGTGGCGTAGTCGGTCGTATTTGGGCTTTCAATTCTGTTGCCCTTCTGCAATTCTCATCTGCCACATTTAGCATAGTCGACAGGATCGGTGCTGTTATAGGTTGAGACACAGATTAGAAGTTAGTTTTTTTTGTTGGGGTTTTTTTTTTTTTTTTTTTTTGACCGTGGTGACTGTTCAGTAGATGGTCTGGTGTTTGGTAAGCATTTTTAGTGTTTAGATAATGGAGGAGGAATTGCAGGATATGAGGGACTTAGTGGCCCAACTAAGGGCAGAAAATGAGCGACTGCGGCAGGACCGGGTACCTGTTGGGGTGCCCGATCCTGGCGCAGCTTCTGCTAATGTAGTACCACCGGTGACGCCACAGTCAGCGAGTGCTGGTGCGGCGGAACGACTTGTTTTTATACCACGGGAGAGACGTTGTCCTAAATTTAATGGTAGAAGCGGCGTTAGCATTAATGAATGGGTGGAAGAAGCCCAGGCGTGTATGCGTTTGCATCAGATGTCCCGAGTAGACCAAGCCTTCTTCTTATTTGATCTTGAAGGAGAGGCTCGTGAGGAAATTAAATATTGGCCTGAATCTGAAAAGTGCGATCCGGATAAGATTATTTTGGCATTGCGTGATTTGTATGGGTGCTCAGAATCATATGTAGCCCTCCAAGAAGTGTTTTTTTTCTCGAAGACAGCAAGAGGGTGAAACATTATTAGAATTATCCTTGGCTTTATTGGGCTTATTGGAGAAAGTTAAAAGTCGAGCCCCATATGCCATTCCAAATGCCGATACCGTGTTAAGGGATCAATTTGTTGAGTGTGTCTTGGATAGTGCTCTCCATAGGGAGCTTAAGCAGTTTGTCCGACGTCAGCCCACTGCAACGTTGTTGGAAGTCCGTGGGGAGGCCCTTAGATGGGAATGCGAGGGAACGCTGGGTGGTGTACGGGGTCGAAGCCATTCGGTCCCTCTGGTGAGTGGGATTCAGTATGGGGTGCGAGGTGATTTGGGTGTGGGCGTTGGGTCAAGTCAAGGGAACCAGTCGTCCGAATTAGATGAGCTACGGAAGCTGCTGTGTCAACAGCAGCAGCAGTTAGATAACCTTACTCAAACCATTGCACAAAATCTAAACTCTTACACTCGTGGTCGCTCCCCTCGTTTGGATAGAATGATTTGTAGGCGGTGCCAGCAACCAGGGCATTTTGCTCGGGAGTGCGATGGGGAGCGACGAACCCCTCACTCTCCGCGACGGCCTTTTGCGGATTCTTCCTCTGGTGAATTGGGGCAGCCGCACGGATTGCAGCCGTCGGGAAACTAGTGCCCACCGGGCTGTTGGGCCACAGCTCGGTAGGGAATATGGTCGGCTCTTATGTGTTTAATCGGAAGAAATTTGCACCACGCTTGGTTTCCTCTTGTCCACATCTTATTGTGAGTATGGGGGGGGGGGGGTTCCTGTGCCCTGTTTAATCGATACTGACTCCATGGTGACTACTATTACCGAGAGTTGTTTTCAACAGCAATTCCAGCCATGGGGCCAGGATCGGTTACAGTCGTGTCATTGGCAGCAGCTTCGGGCAGCTAATGGGCTGGGAATTCCATACATTGGCTATATGGAACTGGATGTCGAATTTTGCGGTGATCTGATTTGTGGATGCGGGGTCCTTGTCGTCCGAGATCCTCCCGGTGGTTGGTGCACGAATGTCCCGGGGATTCTGGGGATGAACGTGCTCAGTCGTTGTTACCGGGAGCTCTTCAGGCGATATGGTCCCGCTTTATTTGAATTATCGGTCGTGACGCACGATTCCAATATCTCTCGGGCCTTTCAACATTGCCAACAGACGTTTAGAGTTCCTATGCGTGGGGGTGATGTAAGGGTGCGGGGGCGTGCAGTGTGCCGCATTCCGGGAGGTACCATGAAGTTGGTGGCAGCAACGTGTTCAGCCGCATATGTGGGTAATGTTGTGCTATTTGAGCCCCCAGAGACCGGACTGCCGGCAGGTTTGCTTGCTTCTCCGGCCTTGGTCCATGTAGCAGGGGGCACTGTGTGTGTGCCCCTGGTTAATGTTGGCACCGTGGATGTGGTGCTTTATCCTACCACAGTTGTAGGTAAGTTGACAGAGGTGTATCTGGGGAATCTATCTGAGGGTGTGACTGAAGTTCCATCAGTTATTGCTCAGGTGGCCTCTTGTGGGGTCCCAGGTATGGCGGTCTCTGCACAAATTGAGTCAGTTGATTTAAGTGGATTAACATCGGATGAACAGGGGGTGTGTTAAAGATCTTCTTTGTGAGTTTCAGAATGTGTTTTCTGCCCATGAGGGGGATTTGGGTTGCACAGACCTTCTCTCTCATGAGATTCCTTTGCTCGACGACGTTCCGGTTCTACAGCGTTATAGGCGAATCCCTCCATCAGAGTGCGAATTGGTAAAAACTCATATTAATCAGCTACTGGATGATTCGAGAAAGTTGTAGTCCGTACGCGTCACCAATTGTATTGGTTAAGAAGAAAGACGGTAGTCTACGCATGTGCGTAGACTACCGTCAACTTAACGCAAAAACTCGAAAGGACGCGTTTCCGTTGCCTCGAATTGAGGAGACGTTAGATTCATTGACAGGGGCCCGTTGGTTTTCGACATTAGATCTGGCCAGCGGTTATAATCAGGTCCCTGTCTCTGAATCTAACAGACCGAAGACTGCCTTTTGCATGCCCTTTGGGCTTTTTGAATGGAATAGAATGCCCTTCGGCCTCTGTAATGCACCCAGTACATTCCAATGTTTAATGGAACGGCTGTTTGGGGACCAGAGACATCAATCTATGTTGTTATATCTTGATGATATAATTGTGTTTTCCTCATCAGTGCAACAACATCTGCAGAGGCTGAGAGTGGTGTTGAGTTGTTTACAAATCGAGGGCCTTAAGGTGAAGTTGGAGAAGTGTGCGTTTTTTAGGGAGGAAGTACGTTACCTGGGACATGTTATATCCGCTCGGGGTGTAGCAACGGACCCGGGTAAGATAGAGGCGGTGGCTCGGTGGCCGCATCCAGTGACTGTGCCAGAGCTGCGGACCTTTTTGGGTTTCGTTAGCTATTATCGGCGTTTTGTGGAGGGGTTTGCCAAACTGGCTACCCCTTTACATAAGTTAGTGGCAGAGTTAACCGGGGGTAAGTCGAGTAAAAGAGACCGATGGGAATTGATTGAGGTATGGTCTGAGCAGTGTGAGGAAGCTTTTCAAGCTCTTAAGTGTAAGCTCACTACTGCCCCGATTCTGGCGTACGCAGATTTTGCAAGTCCATTTATATTGGAAGTGGATGCTAGTTACACTGGTTTGGGTGCAGTATTATCTCAGGAGGTTGACGGTAGGGTTCGACCGGTTGCATACGCTAGTAGTAGCCTTAGGCCAACGGAGCGTAATACTGCTACCTATGTGTAACCAGAATGCCGATGCCCTGTCAAGGCAGAATCCCGTTGGCCAGGAATACAGTGGGGCGTTAGGTGTGACAGTTCCCAAAGTGTTGCAGCGAGCAGTGACTAGAGAGTGTGAGGCGCCAGTAACGTCGAGTGCCATGCAGGCATTGCCGAGCGGTTCCGCGGTAGATGTAAGTCTAATCCAAGAGGCAGACCCAGTTATTAGGCAAGTCCTGGAATTCTGGAGGAAAGTTCAGCGTCCAGGACCAATAGAGCGGAAATGTTTGACCAAGCCTGCGCTGGTGCTTCTTCAACAATGGGACCGGTTGGTAGAAGAGGAAGGCTGCTTGTATCGTAAGATTTTACGCCCAGATGGTGGATAAGTGGTATTGCAGTTAGTGTTGCCCATGGCTTTGAGGTCTGAAATACTTGCACTGTTGCACCAACAGCATGGACATCAGGGTATCGAGCGCACCCTGGAATTGGTTCGCCAGCGGTGTTACTGGCCAGGGGTGTTGGCTGATACTGCTCGTTGGGTTCAAGAATGCGAGCGGTGCCAGTTGGCCAAAGACATTGCTCCTGTATCTCGTAGCTATATGGGGCATTTGTTGGCCTCACGGCCAAATGAGATTGTAGCCCTTGATTTTACTATGTTGGAGCCCTCACATTCTGGGCAGTAAATTTACTGTAGCTGTTCCTACCTGGGATCAACGTGCAGAAACTGTGGCCCGTATTTTAGTGGAAGAATGGTTTTATAAGTTTGGGGTCCCGGGGCGGATTCACTCTGATCAGGGACGCAATTTTGAGTCTGCATTGATACAGCAGTTGTGTCGTCTCTATCAGGTGACTAAGTCCCGTAGCACCCCCTATCACCCGGCCGGCAATGGGCAATGTGAAAGGTTTAATCGCACCTTGCACAATTTACTGAGAACATTGCTGGTGGGAAGTAAAAGAGACTGGGCTGGGACTCTTTTGTTATAACACCACTCCACATCAGGCAACAGGGGAGTCGCCCCATTTTTTGATGTTTGGACAAGAGCCTCGGTTGCCAGTAGATTTTTTGCTTGGCCGCGTGATAGACCCTGTAGCCGGGGTGGTACATCGGTGGGTTGAGGAACATCAGGCACGGTTACAGGTGGCCTTTGAGGGTGCTCGGGGACGTTTGCAGGCTGCTGCGAGTCGTCGTAAAACCGCATATGATCAACGTGTGTGAGAGCTGCCTTTGAGTGAGGGCCAGTTAGTGTATTTAAGGGAGCATGGTATTCGAGGTCGTCGGAAGATACAGGATATCTGGAGTTCCATAGAGTACCAGGTAGTACGAGCACCAGAGCCTGAGGGTGCAGTGTATGCAGTGGCTCCAGTGGGTGACCCAAGTAAAGTACGTTATGTGCATCGGTCTTCATTAGAGCCTCGGGTTCAGAAAGCGGGAGTAGTGGATGATGCCTCTACTGGTGTGGAGTTTCTAGTGCAAGAGGTGATTGATGATGGAGTGGAAGAGGTGGAGGAGGGTGAGTTGGCCTTTGTGGTAGCTGGAGTTCCTTCAGGGGGCACTGTAGGTCACCCACTTTCATTGGTAGTGATTCAGGCTACCCCACCCACTGTAGACCCTGTGGTAGGAGTGTCGGAAGAGGCTAGGATGGAGGATTTTGGGTAGGCACCTCTGCCCCATCCTGATTTTTCAGAGTCGTCTGATTTAGTCCCACGTCGAACGTGTTGGCGTGTTGGTGCTGGGCAGCATTCTAACGTGTATCATCTACCACAACCTGTGGGTAGGGGGGTTGGTAGTGAGGATTCCATTGTGGAGTCTAATGCTGTTCTGGTTTTGTTTAGGCCTTGGGACTAGTAATGACCTTGGAGTTAAGTTTCATCGTCGGGACGACGATGACTAGTGGGGGGGTAGACTGTGGCAGGATGCATTAATTATATAGGGGGTTGAGCACTAGTCAATTAGTAAATTGGAGAAAGTCTTGTTAAAGTACGGTATAAAAAGGGAAACATGTGCCACCAGGATGTGCGTCATCTAAGTGTTACCGGTTCTGTTTGCCTGTGTATCGTGCCCAAGAGGTAAGAGCTGTAAGCTGCTAGGGATACGGTGGCTTGTGGCTGTTTATTTTGGATGACATGAACCTTATTTTTCATTTTAGTGGACTGAGGAAATGCAGGGCGTGTAATAAACAAGTGCCTTGTTCCTTAAGTGTGTAAATCTGTGCGGCGGTCGTCATTTACGGAGGTATGGCCTTTTAATTGTGGCACATTGTGTATGGGGTAAGTGTTTTGTTAGTAACTGTTTTTTTGTTTGTTTCTCGTATGTGTTTGCAGGTTTTTCTTTTGACGCCTCGAGTGCGTTGTGGTGGGCTGACAGACTGCTGTAATTTCAATTCACTGCTGGCATTGCTGCAGGTTGTGCGGAGTTGCTTCCCCCCCCCCCTTTCTGGGTGTGTGTGTTGTAAACTTGGTGCGCCTGTCCGCTTGGGCTTTAAGACAATCGTGCTGTGACCCGTCCTTCGGATGAGACGTTAAACCGAGGTCCTGACTCTCTGTGGTCATTAAAAATCCCAGGATGTCTTTCGAAAAGAGTAGAGGTGTGACCTCGGCATCCTGGCCAAATTTGCCCATTGGCCTCTGACCATCATGGCCTCCTAACAATCCCCATATCTGTTAATTGGCTTCATCACTCTGTCTCCTCTCCACCAATAAGCTGGTGTGTGGTGGGCGTTCTGGCGCACTATGGCTGCCGTCGCATCATCCAGGTGGATGCTGCACACTGGTGGTGGATGAGGAGATACCCCCTGACAATGTAAAGCGCTTTGAGTGCCTAGAAAAGCGCTATATAAATGCAACTAGTTATTATTATTATTATTATTATTGTGCCTTGCTTGGTTCTACAACGGTTCGTGGTTATAGACTGATCGTTTAACCCGTTGCTTCCGGATTGAAGCTTTGCTCTCTGACTGTCTGTGTTAAGCATTGTGTAATTCGACTATCGTTTTGCACTGGATTGAGCTGCGTATTTATCCTCAAACTATGATTAATGTCCAGACGTCTACTTTTCAGTGACCACTATGTTGGGTTTTCTGAATTTTCTTTGTTGAATTGTGTGATTTAAAGTTAGTTTTTTTTTTCTTTAATTTGTTGCCGCCTGCTAAGGGTAATGCTCAATGTGTATGTAATACTTGAGTACAGGCACATTTGTTTGTGAGTATCAATTGGTATATTACCCGGTTTGTAAGCGGTACAGGTTTTGCTTTTTAGCCTTGACTGTTTTTTTGAGCTTTACAGTCTGATAAAGGTGTTCAGGTGTATGGAATGTGTGTATGTCTATTAGTGATTGATTTGGTGTTTGTGTATTCTTTTTTTTTGTAGAATTGGGGCGGCAGAAAGACTAGGAGTTGTTTCCTATTACTCTCGGTGGTGGTATTGTTCACTGATTGCCGTGCTACATAGTGAGGTGCAGTGTGTCTGTGCTTGCGTGCACGTGTGGTGAATGTGGATTTTGTTGTGCTTAAACTCTCTTTATTCTAGATAGGAGAGTTTTGGGACCTATTCCTGAGAAGAGCTGGATGCCGATCCCCAAGCTGTGTATCGTTTGTAATGTGTATTGTCGTTTGTGAATTATTCTCATATATTATTCTTTTGTTAGGGTTTGTGATGTACTGTGTAGTGCATCTTTGTGTTTTTATTATTGGTAAATAAACAAATCTTTTGTATAATTTGTGTCTCATACCTGACCCCACTGAACTGAACCTGTGAGCTTTATTCTTGTTAGAGTAATTCCCCTGTAATCAAACTTGGGGTGGCGTAGTCGGTCGTATTTGGGCTTTTAATTCTGTTGCCCTTCTGCAATTCTCATCTGACACAACTGCAACTATATTCATTTAGATATTACTCCATTCACTGAACACAATTTTCCAATTATTATGATTTATTTATTTTGTCCCTATGTGGTGATTTCTTACGATGTGCAATTAAACAACTTAAAAGAAAATAATAATAATTGTCAGCTCTTCGTGGAAGAAGTATTCCAGAGATATATTTAAGAAAACTAAATCAATAGATTGAAAATCTTGAAAATATTGTGAACATTCAATATATCACCAGCTGTAGAAGCAGCTCAAGTCTTTGAGTAATGTTTCTGATGTTTCCACCGCTGCTCCTGTTCACATCCAAACCATAAAGCAGCGTAAGAATAATGAACGAACTAATTCATGAATTACTTCTCATTTGTTTTTCTTAAAGCGAACACAGGACTTGTCTTTATCAATCAGACGATGAATTGGAGAGACGCTCAGAGATACTGCAGACAGAGTCACATTGATCTGGTCAGTGTGAGAAACCAGAATGAGAATCAACAGGTTAAGAAGATCATTAGTGATAATCACTCATCTGGATCATTTGTCTGGATCGGTCTGTTCAGAGACTCATGGCAGTGGTCAGATCAGAGTTTCTCCTCATTCAGATACTGGAAGTCTGATCAACCTGATAATGGAGACAGAGGTGATGAAAAATATGCAGTGATCGAACTGAAAGCTAATGGACAATGGCATGACTTCTCTTGCACTTACCAGTTTCCTTTTGTGTGTCATGATGGTGAGTAGATCCTCACAAAACACACACAGCCTTCCTGAAACTCACAAACTCAACTTCATCTGCAGCAGATATTAAGAGTGAAGGATATGTGAATTGTTTGTGTGTTTTCTTGTTCACTGTTTTCACATTTCATTATTTTTCTGATTTACTCATATATGATTTTTTTTTCTTTGATAGCTTCTGAGTGAATCTGATTACTGGGTTTTAAAAGTGTCCAAAAGTCTTGCTTAAGTCTCAAAATAATTATAATGACATAATATGATATTATCAAAGTTTTCTAACAACAATGTTTAATATTCTTTAATTGTTTAAAGGGGTCCTATTATGCTTTCTCACTTTTTAATTTTAGTCAGTGTGTAGTGTGTATGTTTGGGCATTAAAAAGTTCTAGAAAGTTACAAATCTCAAAGTCCACTCCAAAGGGAGATATTTAGTTTTTTAAAAATCCCTTTTCAAGAACTACAACGAACGGCTCGTTTGGACTACAGCATTTGTTTTCCGGGCTTTGTGATATCACAAAGCGGCTCATTAGAATTTTTTTACAAATAATACCCGCCTACAGAAATTGGAATGGTTGGGGGGTGGGGAGAGGCGAGGCTGTGGTTAAAACGCTTGGTTGAGTGACTGCATCAGACGAGACGATGAAGAAGAAGTGCTGCTGCAGAGTTAGTGCATCAGAGAAAACGAAGAAGAAGAGCTGCTGTGCTGTAGCATAACATTTTTGTCATGTCTAGAACAGCGGTTCTCAATTCCAGTCTTCCCTCTGCACATTTTGTATGTTTCTCTTATTTCTTCATACATTTGTTATATTTGACTGTAAGTGCCCTGCGAAGTGGACATTAACGGATATTCCTCCATGATTCCAGTTTGAAGGGAGCGTATGT
>NW_015506854.1:21603-26997 GCF_001515645.1 Sinocyclocheilus grahami | reverse complement strand
CAAACGTCTTTGTTTGGGCTTCCGAAAGCGGATGACGTCAGGAAACAGTGGTTGCAATTTATTTTTAACTCTGTTCCTGAGCATTATAACCCCAATTTGCTATTGTGTGCTGCGCATTTTACTGAGGACAGCTTCCACAACATGAGTGAGTACAGTGCCGGATTCGCCAAAAGCGTGGCAGTACTGAAACACCGTCTAAGCTGTTCGCCAATCACAACGCACTGGGACAGCTAACCAATCACAACACATTTTGTTTTTCGGAAGGCGGACCTTCATCAAAGCCGGAACTAATCGAGCTGTTTGTGCCAGCCTGGGGAGAAAGGTATTTTAATAATGTAAATTATGTGAAAAATAATGCATTTTTCGAACCACCAAGCATGAGAGCATGTTCTAGTACACCCCCAAAACAAAATCAAGACTTTGTAAAAGAGCATAATAGGACCCCTTTAAAACACTAACATGATATATGTGTGTGTTTTAAAAATCTCTCTGTATATCTGGTGTGGTTACATCTCTTTGCTTTGCACTAATCATAGAAATGACTGGTTAACTGTGATGAAGAGAGCAGTAGCTCTTGAGAAAAATATGCTTTGTTTCTCAGCAGAATAAAATCTGGTTAGTAATTGAAAAGCAAAAGTAAAGGTTGGGTATAAAATATATTGTGTTTGATCCAAACAGGAAAGATCAAAACCATGACATAAACACATGATAACAGAAGAACAGCTCAAATAAACTCATCTACAGCCATTATTCTCGTCTCCTGACTATTTCCTGATTTCTGCTTGATGTGACAATGAATTGAAAATTATATGTAACAAATATGTAAACTTTACTTTTGGTTGTTGATTTATTAGGTTGATATTTAGGATATATTGTCACTTACAAAACATGCACATTTCAGCTTCCTATGGCTTCGTCAGTCATGTACAGTATTATGATACTAAGCGAGGTAGACAATCTTTCCAGCTCTACAGCGCCCGACAATGTTCCAATGTAAATCTGTGGTGAAAAATGGAACTGCAGCGCCATGCTTTGACCGAGACGATTTCACAATAAAATGTTTGGTCTTTTTATACTAAAGAAACTTGGAGGTATTGGTCTTGAGAATCATTTGTTTTTAACACAGAAGTGATTTGTAGAGATGATGCATTGCTTACCTTTCATTTTTTAATGTATTAGTGATCATAATCACGGGATTGTTTTAAGTTAAAATAAGAAGATGAGAATTATGGTATGGCAGAACCCCCTTTTAATCCCCTTTTTGGAATGCCATCTAATGTATCATCTTCATCATTAATTTGTTCAATGCTGGGATCACTAAAATTATGGACTTGATTGATTTAACAAAAGGCCAGTGGTGAACTGCACATGCGCTTGCTGAAGAAGTTGGGCTAACTCTAACAGTTAGAATTGTGGAGGGATTAGTCAGGAATCTTAAGGCCTCTTTTTCTCCAAAATTGATTTATTTTATTACAAATGTTCTATAATGAAAGGCTTTTTTTTCCCTCAGACATTTCTTTTTAAGGTTGTTCTTAAGTCTAGGAATTTGTTGATATTTCAAGTCAGACAAATTCGTTTTTTTGTTGTATTGAGAAAAAATGTAATATCATATTTGTGTTAAATCTTGGACAATTGAAGCGAAGACCAGACACTAAATGGAGGTCTTGACTTTCTATTTCAGATGAGATATGTCCATCCTGGAGACTACTGTACAAACCACCTGTCTCTAAGAAATGTGGGGATCTTCAGTGGAGATTATTGCATTGTATTGTAGCCTCAAACTCTTATTTCAAAATGTAATGACACTGTTTTACCAAATTGTCCTTTTTGTAATGTAATTGTTTTGTGAGTGTTTTAAACTCAGCTTAGCGATCAATTTTTAAGTCTCATCAGTGCAAAAATGCTGGTAAGAATACAAGTAGGCTATGGTGACCCTATTCAAGTCTTTAGTGGAGTCTTGAGTACTTATTGAATATTAATATCAATAGTATTGAACATTCCTTATTTTGAATGGAGATTATTTTTGGAGGGGCATTGGTGACTGCATTGTCTTTAATTGGTAATGTGTAATGTTTCTTTTTTTAATGTTTGTAAATTAAAGTGTTTTAAAATTCAAAAGCTGTGTCCCAAACTGAAGTGTGTGGACTCCGGAGGGCTCATTTGAAGTGCGATTGCGTCACAGCGGCGCGACAAAGGCTGTCCCAAACTGAAGTGTGCGGACTCCGAAGTGCGCATTTGAAGTGTGATTGCGTCACAGCGTCACGACGTATGCTGTCCCAATTCATGGTGCATTTCAAATGGGATATATCGCCCTCCGAAGGGCACTTCGGAGTGAAAACAATCATGGCCACCATATTGAAGGGTTGTTCCAAACCAAAGTGCTCAAAACTGTCCGCTTCAAAGGGCCCTTCGGAATGAAGGATTTCGAAGGGTACAACTGATGATGAACTAATTTGCGCAGATTCTTTGCATGATGACATTAGGCTTGTTTGAGATGCGCCTCGCCTCACCTGAAATGTTGGCTGCAGTGAGGGGAGGAGTGAAATAAGCGCAGTCAAGACGGACAGTTCTGCCCTCTCGAAGTGGAGAGGATACCAACGATATCAAAGGCAGATATCGCGTTATTCACACTCATGTGCTGTGTTGCTAATAAACGTGATATAATTTCAGTTCTGTTGCTTTTATGAAAATAAATATGGTGAACAAGACACTCAAAGTGCTTGCTATAAATTCCATACGAAAGGCGTATTTATCATCCATTTTTACTTTAATACAAACATGTATTTTAGATTTTTATAGAAATATGACAACAATCACATATCTCACAGAGATCGCACTGTCATCATGTTTGGGAATATTCATGCATAATTTAAATACATAATCACATGAAATCAGATTTAAAAAAAATTAAACATTTTAGACGAGAACGCAGCATCACGGTTGTCTGAACCAATGAGCATTAAGCTGTGTCTTCAGTCAGTCGTTTCCCATCATGCTTTTGATCAGCGCAGTCGGTGGAGAGCAACTGCGCTCGACTGCACAATCCGACACAGCCGCCTCGCCGTCGAGAGAGCTTTTTGGCACACGTCAGCATGACATCAGAGCAAGTCGTACATAACTCAGACACTTTTCTAACCGGCATGCATCTCGCGGTGATCACTGGTGATCGGTTCTGCGCAGATTTTGCTCATCTCAAACAAGCCTAGCGCCTCCGTGTGGGCACGTGATGATGACGCAGAAGGGCACTTCAAGAAAGTTGTTTGGTTCCCTACACCCTTCAACCCTTCGAAGCTCTCACTCTGGAGGGTAAACCATTTGAAGGGATTAGGGCATAGGGATGAGCCCTTCCGAATGGAACGCAGGGTCAGAATTCACCCTCCGAAGACTGCATTCCAAGCATTCCAAGGCCGATTGGAGAGAGAGAGAGAGAGAGACAGAGGAGAGAAGAGAGGAGAGAAGAGCACAGGAGAGAGAGAGAGAGAATGGAGAGACTGTTTTCTCTTCTTGAGAGCATGCTTAACAAATACATTTATTAGCCAGTCTCTGTTAGGCAAGATAAAACGGTGGAAAAAATGGGTACATTACAGTTTTTCAATATATATTTTTAAATGTCACATTGTCAATGAAACAACCTAATTTCTGTAGTTTATTTTTTTATATATATTTTTGTGATGCAAGTAAAAAAAATGAATAAGTTGTATACATTTTTGTAGTGTAATTTATTTGTTAATGAGCCTAAATACTTTCTGTAAATTTTGTTTTGCATATTCACATGTGTACATAAAAGAGAAGTAATTATGTACATTGGTTTTTTTAATGCAGCTTATAATTTTTTCACAAAACATTCTTCTATACGTTTATTTTTTGTCCTGTAAATATTTTTTTTACACATTAAATTAAATTGTTCTATACACTGCTGAAAGTACTTTTTTACTACTATTTACAACATAGCTTAGGTTTAACATCAGAAAAAAACATCAGTTCTGAGCCCAGCCCTGCCTCCGTGTGTTCTGGGGTCTTCAGGAGGTGAATCTCTTGGTGAATGGCCAGCACCTCCTCAGAGACTCAGAGGACAATGCGGTGACAGTGGAACGAGGCACATGTCAAACTCTCTGGAGACCACTCTGTATGATGTACCACTGGCAGACAGAAGAGAAACACCAGGGTCTGGATTGTGGCATCCATCTGTGTTGCCGTTCACTTCTCAGAAGATCCAGCAACACTGTCAGGGCCTCCCTGCTCAGCCCAAAACTGTTAAAAGCCTGTTCAGCGCTGGCACATTCAGCTTTATCCTGCAGTCCAGGGGTCTGACCTGATTTAGGGAAAGAAGGAAAATAGAAATTGTTTAGAGCTATGACAAAGTAATTAGTAGAAGAAATATTGAGGTACTTTAATAAACTAATTTTAGTAACTACTAATACCACATTGGGGAAATCTACAAGTCATATTTAAAACCTTAGCTAAAGGAATAGTTCAGCCAAAAATGAAAATTCCAAACCTGGAACAACTTGAGGGTGAGTAAATGATTAAATAATTTTATTTTTTGGCTGAACTATCCTTTAAGTAAAAGTATTATCTTGCATACTCTACTTTTACTCTCTATACCTTAAGTACATTAAAGGTATACAGTATTGTTCTGAAAAAAGAATTTGTCAGGATGGTTTTGCATTAATATTACTGCTGCACTGATGTGTATGTTGCATTTTACTTCTGAATACGTTCAAGGTTATTCAATTTAAAGTTGCCTACTAAATATACTGTTGGGTAGTTTAATCTACAACAATGCATCATGTTGTAAAATACCATATTTTTAGTGCTGCTGTCCTGTAAGGAAAAAGAAGAAAACTTAGTACTTCATATTTGTACGAGAATACTTAACGAATGTGCTTCCTTACAGTCCACCTCTGATTAGGTTTTAAATTAAAGTATCAACATTTTGTCAGAATATTAACACATTTTATCTAACTATCAGAGGCTGCATCTGAAGGACTCGGACCGGTCATACGGAGCACTGTTCAGCTGTCACAGCTGCCGCTGAACATTGAGCGGTGCAATGCTCTATTTTTTTTATTCACAGTTTTATTTTTGCTAACCTGTCTACATATGATCACCATGGTCAAGACAATAAACTATATAAAAATATACCTTTGTAAGATATCAGTCAGCATTTGAGCTGCAATGTGTGTGTGTGTATTTTGTAGTTTTTCATATGGATCATTACATTATTCAAGTAATCTCCAAGCCAATACCTGCATTTAAAGTTGTAATCCGACAAAGGACGCAGCTAACTTACCTGGCCTCGGTTTTGGCTAAGCCTGAGGTACATCACCATCTCCTCTATTATGACGTAAAACATAAAAACAAAAATGAGCAATTCTGGCTCCACCTATCCTG
>NW_015506854.1:17684-21562 GCF_001515645.1 Sinocyclocheilus grahami | reverse complement strand
TCATTGATTCAACGTGACTAATAAACACACGACTACGGCAATATACGGTTTATCTGAGTTCTTATTATTATAATTTTCATTAAAATAAAGTATATTTATAATGCAATGCCTTTATCACTGCTTAAATACTATGAAATATGTTGCGTGCCTTATTCTGTGTAAGAAGCCACATCATCTCACAGAAGGATTTATTTCAAACACTCGACTGACGTTATGAAGTGAGTTTGGAGTAAAAACATGTTATTAAATGTGGTATTTTCACATGCTTTCAGATGGAGCAGCGTTTACTACACAGAGGCGTAGTTCACTGAGAAGCTATGCAAACAGCTGTCATTATCGCCAACGATTTCATAATCGTGCAATAAAATCGTCTGCGATTTTTTTTTGCGTAACTTGTCAGTGAACTACGGCTCTGTGTAGTAAATGCTGCTCCATCTGAAAGCACGTGATGATGATTTCCTGCTGATTACAGAACCGGCTTTTTTAACAAAATGCGCATCACAATTGCATTCGATTAATCGTGCAGCCCTACATCATACCCTCGGCCGGCAGGCATAGCAGATTCCACCATCGTCGCTGCCGGGGTTGTGTACGTTCGTGTGGGGTGGAGTTATTAAAATAAGGGCGAGTTCCTGTTGTATGGGCGTGTTTGTTTTGGTGCTTTCAATGATCAACATTGTTTGGCAACATTTGCTTAGTGCCTCACAAAACACACACTCAAACAAAAAATGCACACACACATCACATGTTTTTGCAGTATGGCACATGCACTCTACATGTAAACATTAAATTTGTGTCATTTTTTTCAAAAAAAAAATAATTTTTTTCAAAATTGAATTATTTAGGATGCCGTGTCATGTAAAAGTATATGTAATTGTTCAAAATATTTTACACATTTAATAAAACTGTGGCAGCCAAATAAATGGCCTTACGACTCACAATATTTAAGTCATGTGAAGCCATTACTAGAGAGCTTAAGTCATAATTATTTACTAAAATCCATTTGTCACAGTACTTATATCCTTTATACTTTTAGGTCCTGTCAAACTTGATCTAAAATCTCCTAATTGTATGAGCTCACATTCTAATAGCAAGCAAAGAGCAGCAGGGGCAGCATCATCTCCAACTAGTACTTTGTTCATGTCAACATGCTGTGTTTACTCACCACACATGAGATGTGCTTTAATATATTTCATTGCATACTACATATTTTGCAAAATTGAGTATGTGAACTCAATATTCAGTAAACACTTTCCAGATAATATTTTAATAATATGCATTAGTACAATGATTGTTTAAGAGAATATATTTAATTCAGGAAAGAATGTGTTTAGTATTTATTGCATTTATTTATATAGAGTTAAATTAATATGACTCTGAAGCAGCAATGAAGGCGCTTAAACTCAATGCTGGCACCACTCACAGCAGTCATGGTTACAGGACCTAATTGAACACCATGGTTGTAAGACACAAATTAAGTCTTAAATTGATGATCTGTCATGACAAAACAGCAGGACAATAAGTGTTAACCAAACTTTAGCACTTCAGTATTTTGTATGCATGTCCTGCTGTGTCGTATTTTCTACTGTTAAGATTGCAAACCTGTCTTTATATTTTCTCTTGTTTTAGTACTATTCTGGAGAAAATGAGCCTGCTGGGGAAAGACTTAAAAAATACAAAGTAAGCAAGTTAATACACACAGGACCATCAACAGCACAACAACATCAACACTGAATAACATTTAAATAACAAAACCATTTTTTTTTCTTCCATAATGTGTGCGTGTATGTGTACGTCTATACTTTAATGTTAACAGATGCCATGCAACAAAACAATAAACCTTCTAATCTATCCTAAGAGTTGATGATTTTCACCCTTTCATGTTTGGTATCGTTTTAAAGGTCTCAGTGCAATTGGAAATATGATCACAGTCGCATATGGGGTAGTCATGGTTAGCGAGTCGGACTTGTAACCCGAAGGTTGCGGGTTCGAGTCTCTGTACCGTCAGGGATTGTCATTGGGGGGAGTGAATGACCAGTGCTCTCTTCCACCCTCAATATCACGACTGAGGTGAGACCCTTGAGCAAGTCAACAAACCCCCAACTGCTCCCCGGGCACCGCAGCAATATGGCTGCCCACTGCTCCGGGTGTGTGTTCACAGAGTGTGTGTGTGTGTGTGTGTGTGTGTGTGTGTGTTCACTACTGTGTTTGTGCACTTGGATGGGTTAAAAGCAGAGCACAAATTCAGAGTATGGGTCACCATACTTGGCCACACGTCACTTCACTTTCAGTAGAACAGACCAAAAATAAAGATCTCAAATTTGTGGAAAATTATGTTCTGCTGATGTGGGTTGTGCCCCTAATAAGGTCTTTTCCAGATGTTGTTTTTCTACCTCAGGTTAGATATGGCTGTCAGGTCACCTCATGTCCCAGCAACAAATCTGTGAAGTTATTAATATTATTATTATTGGATGTATTATTGTTTTATTCTGATGTGGGTATTTAAAGAGAATTGGCAAATCATTCAAGGAAGCAGCTGTAAACAGAAATTCCCACACAATTGCTATGTCTTTACTGCCAGGTATGCTGACTCTTTGAAATTATTTTTTATCTCACGCTGATCAGTTGTGTCACCAAATTCCAATGCATTGTTTTAATTGATGTATTCTCTTTACTGATTGATTGAATCTGCAACGCAAGACTCAAATGTGACATCAGTCCCAATGAACGGATAATTGAAACTATGGTGTGTCCGAATAATCATGCATCTCAATTAAAACACAACTAGCATTATTATCAGCTTCTATAACTGCCATCGCAATTTATATTGAATGGTCTCTCAAAATTGGAGTCAGATAAAAAATGACAAAGGAGTAAGACGCGCAAGAAAAGACATTCACACAGAAAACCTTCACCCACGCCTCTGGATTTCGCTGCTGGGTGGCCCTTGCATTACCAATGCTTTGAGATTGTAACAAGGCTGGCGCCAATGTACAAGCTACTGGACCTGGTTGAACACCATGACTGAGAGCGAGTGAGGAGGCATGAAGGCATTAACACTATGACGAGTATTTAGTACCACTTTCAAGGCTTCCCAGGTATGGCAAGTGGAAAGTGCCACTGATTAGACAATTGTTTACTGTTACGTGAGAGGAGGGTACGACACCCCCATAGAGGTGTGACTCCAACTTTTTTGAAGAAGAATAAAACCTTAGTATAGCGAGTCAGGAATGACACTCCTATTCACTTAAATAAGGCTGGCAGCAATCTGTTGTATTTAGCTGCTGCAGTTTGCCCAGCGATGAATCTCAGAAAAACATCCTATGAAAAATGTGGTGCTGTTTTAAAGTCTTACCTGTTGCGGTATATGAAAATATATCAAAAGTTTGTATGCGAGTAGTTCATTTTGTGTAATAATATGCACAGCTTACTAAGAACGGTGCCGCATACATCTGTGTCCCAGTGCACTCTTGAATACAGGTAACTTTACAAGAGGTAAATTAACATGGCAAAATAACGAGCAAAGTTATGTTGCTGAATTGAAGAAAGTGTTGAATCGGATTTGTTTCTACTGCTAAAAAAATAAAAACTCACTCAAGATTACTATATTGTGATTCACAGTAAAAATGTACTGTAGAATTATTATGACGTTATGATGTTTTGCAGATCTACAGCAACATGCGGTCCACAGGTTCTACAGTAAATATTGGTTCATTTTACATTAATAGTGCTTTGAAAACTAGAGGCATTTGTTACAGTGTTGTTTTAGGATGATTTAGCAGTCAGAAACGTCTCTGCTGTGTGTTGATGGCAGCGGTCACACACTTGCTAGGCGACAGGAGTGTTGGGTAGGAACAGCTGGTGATGCAAACAGAAAA
>NW_015506854.1:8531-13205 GCF_001515645.1 Sinocyclocheilus grahami | reverse complement strand
CTCAAATAAACTCCTGAACAACCTGCAATCTCGTCTCTTGACTGTTTCCCAACATCAGAATGATCACTAAATTATAAAATCCAACATGGTTTAAATCATAATTCAAACATATTAAGGACACATAGGCTGCTTCCCAATTCAGATGCTGCATTCTTTAAAGGCTTCATTTAAAGACCGAACGCATCACAGCAGCGTAATGAAGGCTTTCATTGCAGGCAGGGACCACTTTCACTTTTAGGGGGCACACTTTTAAAATTAATTTTTAACCTACTTTCAGTATTATTCATTCAATCATTTTTCACCATGTCATGTATCACCGCAATCTCTAGACGTAAGCTATAACAATTTAAACTCTTTCATTTATCTGACAAATAATTTTGTATTGTAGTGTCAGGGGCGTCATGCACTCATTACTTTTGTGGGGGCACGAGTGGGAGGAGTGGGGGGCTCGTCATGCCACAGCAGTCACCATAGCACTGTATAACTGATATAGGTTTATGTTTTATTTTTTCCTTTTTATTCGAAATAATCCCAAACGTGTGAAATATATCATGAAATATCTCGATTCTCAAATGCGTGTAAGTAAATGCATTTTGCACCTTTATAGATTATGTTGATCTGTAGGCTAATGGGCGATGGGCAAAGTAGCCTAATAGTGTAATCTATTAAATATGCATAAAAACCCAGTTTTTACTTAAATACCAGATATGGGTGTCATGCCATAAAATATTTTTAATAAAACTGACTTGTATTTATTGTGAATTTAATAAAAACATTGTACGTTACTAATTATAACACTTGCATGGTACAGAAAGAGAGGAAAGAACATGTACATAATCAAAAAAACATTATCACTGACTTCAGTCTAGCCAGAGTTCAAGCACTCTCAAAAACTCCCATTAAAATCACTCAAGCTGTTTCCATTGTGAAATGAATATATTACTTATATTCGTACGCACATCTGCACTTTGTTATTTCTGATGAGAAAATTTGCAGAAATCAGTCAGCGAGCGCACGCACTGAACAAAACTCCGGCGTTTCAGCGATGACTCATCGGAACGCCTCTGATTGGTCATTGCATCCATAAGCTCAACAGAATCACGTGTGATTGGTTATAATGCGCAGCGCTGTAAAAAACGCCCTCTGGCTCTGCACCAGTCAGAGAACACAGATCTGCATTTAGCAGCTGGTGATGTTTGACTTTTTTCCATTACTGCCACCCACAGGACAAACTGTGCATTGCACCCAACATTGTTCGGTGTGATACTTTTAGGAAATGTTACTATAAGTTTGATTGCATCATATAATAATTGCTGTTAATAGAGTTCATCGTCTGTTTGATTACGTCTTTAATTGATTTTTCCGTAGATTTCTGCCATATGTACATTAACTGAAAGTCACCAGTGATAAGCTACCACTAAATATTGTAGAAACTTAATTTGCTGTAAAGTTGCTTTGCAGCGATTTGTATCGTGAAAAGCGCTATACAAATAAACTTGAATTGAATTGATACGATTACAACTTGCTGACGCGGAGGAACTGGACCCCTTCTTATATTTTGAACCCTACTAATGTGACCCAGAGTTTTATCCTTAATGACATTCTTTTTTATTACGAAAACCCAAAATTGCTATCTCTTGAATATGTTGTTAATTTCTTTATTTTATGTGCAAAAAGTTTCATCCACAAGCAAAAGTGCCTTAAAAGTGCACAGCTAACCTACTGAGAGAGGTAATCTGACTATACATATACTATAAATAGTTGGCTATACATACACATAATCTGAGAGAAACTGTACAAGAACTTTACATAAATACTGAACTTGAGATTGTGCAAAAGATTGTGTCTGGTTTCAGGAGGAAGGGGTTGTGGACGAGGTTTCAGAGGGGGGCAGGGAGATACGGGGGAAAAACTGTTGAGCAGTCTGACAGAGCGAGCTTTGATGCTCCAGTACCTTCTACCTGATGGCAGGAGCTGGAAGACACTGTGGGAGGGATGAGTGGCGTCCTTCACGATAACTGGTAGCTTTGCTGGAGCACCGTGCAAGGAAAATGTCCGGGATGGAGGGGAGAGGGACATTTGTGACTGTGTTCACTGTCCGCTGTAGGGTCTTGCGGTCAGTAGCACTGCACTTCCCATACCAGACAGAGAAGTTCTGTTTTTGATCGTTCATCATTTAAGATACAACCATCTTTCCCTGATTTTGTATGTAAATATAAGTTCTTCAATTTATAGTTTTCAGTGGCGTGATTGGCTTGAAGACCTGGCGGGCAAAACATCCATACAAATGCAGCATAAGCCTGTCAATTTTCCATCCGTTTCCAATAAACAGATATTTAGATCATCTCTCAAAAAGATAAAACAAAGATATGTGAACAAAATGTAAGTTTTGGCCATTTGCAATACATACAAAACACCCACCTCAATATCTCAGTTCAAAACAGCAGGACATTCTAAAACGTTTAAAGTGAAAACACTTAAAGTGCCTTTAAAACATTTGATATTAAAGATCAAATGCACTACACGCCTTTTTAACGATGCATACTTTATACAGGCAAGCAAGAAAGATATGAGCGACAGGTGCACTAACACCTGATAGCATCAGTAACTCAACAACCCTCGCTAGCACAGTTTTCCTCAGCATTTGCAATATCTGCAAAATATTGTCATGCAGTTGCTAGGCGACAGGAGCGGTGGGCGGGAACAGAAAACCCTCTGTAGAACCGCCTTTGTGAACTTTGAAGGATTCAGCCCCTGAATTGGGACACAGTTATAGTGTAACTTTCCTGTTGTTGCAATAAAACAGGTGAATAAGACTGAAATACAACAACATTCACTGTTTATGCTGCTGTTTTACGTCAAAGATGTAAATATAGTTCAGCCTGAAGGCCTAAATGTGGTGAGGACATAAGCAAATGAATGAGGATGTGTTTATATGCAAACGTCTTTGTGTTTTCTTAAAAATAAAGCATACAATAAACAGCAGGAGTATGAAACAAACAAAATAAGAATTTTCACAAAGAAATGAATTCTAATATAAGAATAATTTTATAATAATTTTAATTTCAGCATTCCAGCCAATCACAATCAAGTATTAAGACAGAGAAAAGACACATTTATGCCGAAAACAAAAGCAGCAGAAGATGATGTTATCTAACAGCAAGAAGGAGAAGGAGAAGGAGAGGGAAAAAACACACAAAAAAACAAAAAAAAATCGTCTTCATCTTGTATTTTTTTTCTTCCAAATCCTCCTCTCAATAAATCCTCTCTCTTTAATAGTCAAAATCAGTGGTGTAGTGCAGGGTATGCGCAGGTAGGCCTATACCCACTTCTTTATCAGTCAGCATTGTGTATACCCACTTCATTCAAAGGGCATTCATCCTTTGCTGGGATGGGGGAATAAATGAAGAGTATACCCACTTCTCAAGGAACCACTAAACCACCGGTCCAAATCACTCCTTCATCTCACACACACTTCTTTCTCTTTGTCTGAAGCTCCTCAAACAGAGGGGTTTTTAAGGCTCTCAGTAACCAGTATCACTTGTCTTCACTAATGAACTCAACCCTCATCAATCAGCTCATTAGTGGGGTGTTTGTTTCAACACCGCATTAAAAAGTGGCTCAACAGAGAAATATACATCTCAAATTGAACATGGATTTAACTCAAATTGAAACCTTCTTAACGCTACATCGTTCGTAAGTTATACCTTAATTTGTACCTTTACGTTAATAAGTGTTTCTCGAAACGTTCTTAGTTAAGTATACCTTCTGTAAGCCATTCGTTCCTAAGGTTAGTCTGGACCCTTCTTAGCTATACCTTATCGCTGTTCACAGTTCACTCCGCTAGTGGCCACCACTGTGCAAAAAGCTTCTTCACATTTCAGTCGATACGATTGTAATGCTGTGGCAAGAAAAAGTGCAGAACCAAATAAATATTACAATTCTAATTGTAATACACCCAGTGTTCAGTTAGTGTTCAATTAATTGAAGTGTTTTTATGCAAATAATAAAACTGTCCTTATACTGATGGTTGTTAGTTTTTCCATTATAATATACACATCGGCTGGCAAAATATTAGGCAGCACATAATAGGAGTCTATTTAAAGGGAATGAATGTGATGGGGAGTTTGGTCAAACTATGGCAGCGAGACAGCGAATAGTTGTCCTAAATCAAAGAAGGCTGCGTCCGTGGAGCCAGTTAGTGTATGTGCACTATTTCATAATAGTGTCAGTATAGCTACCATGTCAAAATATAAAATTCTAAAAAAATTTTGCCTGCCACGGGAGCAAATTCAGCAGCTTTTACATCTTGTTGGTCAAACTTTGTAGAGACAAACTTGACAGAGCTACCCCCTAAGCCCGGAAATTCAGCTGCGGGCGAGTGCAGCTATTTAAAATTAATTTATAGAAATTCAACAGCCATTCATTTATAGATGTGCATATATCACATTTTAATGCAATACTGACCCCTATTTTAATAGCAGGGTGTTCACTACATCTTGATCCGTCACGCCACCGATTATATAGCCTACGTATGCCTTTCACCAGGCACGAAGTGATGGAGGCACTTCAAGGCTTCCATGCCATTGCGGGTGTCCTGTGAGTAATTGGCCTTATTGACGGGACACTTATCCCCATCGCCAACCCATCAGCGCTTGACCAGGCCTTCATAAT
>NW_015506854.1:3073-8490 GCF_001515645.1 Sinocyclocheilus grahami | reverse complement strand
TGTGCATATATCACATTTTAATGCAATACTGACCCCTATTTTAATTTGATTATGAATATAGAAGTGACTGTTCATTTGTTACACATTCATTGTTAATACAATTTCTGTATAGACACAATATTTTCCAGAGAATAAAAGACTTCACACTATGGGGTAATTTGTCACAATAGGAACCTGTAGTTAAAGTGACTACAGAGGAAAACAATCACAGAGAGAAACAGAGATTGATATGGATCTAGTTATTAATAATCATAACAATCATCTGATAATAACTGTAATGTTCATAAGAAATATATACAGCAGTGACTAGAGGTGATCGAGTTTATTTCAGTCTTCAGTATCTCAACACAAACCTGTAATAGCTTAGTTTTACTCGTACATGAACTCAAGTCCAGTTCATGATAGTCCATTAAAACAATTAATTTATTAACTCTTAATTTATAAATGAGTAATCTACAGTCCAGGTAAATGCTTCTATGGATTAGTTAATAGCATATTTAGCTGCAGTGTAACATCTTCCTCTGTTTGGCGTTTCTCTTTGTGTCTGAATCAAGTATTCATAATGGATCAATAGAGAGAGCTTTAAAATCATCACAATGTTCTCCAGTGTTACTTCATGTTACATCTTTAAAACAATCCTGAAAATATTGTGAACATTCAATATATCAGCAGCTGTAGAAGCAGCTCGAGTCTTTGAGTGACGTGTTTCTGATGTTTCCACCGCTGCTCCTGTTCACAGCCAAACCATAAAGCAGCGTAAGAATAATGAACAAACTGATTCATGAATCTTTGTCCACTTGTTTTTCTTAAAGCCAACACAGGACTCGTCTTTGTTAATCAGACGATGAATTGGAGAGACGCTCAGAGTTACTGCAGACAGAATCACACTGATCTGGTCAGTGTGAGAAACCAGAGTGAGAATCAACAGGTTGAGAAGATCATTAGTGATAATAATAAATCTGGATCACAAGTCTGGTTCGGTCTGTTCAGACTCAGAGACTCATGGCAGTGGTCAGATCAGAGTAACTCCTCATTCAGATACTGGAATTCTACTCAACCTAACATTAATGAAAATAATGAAAACTGTACAGCAGTAACACATGACACTCTTGGACAATGGCATGACATCTCTTGCAACAATCAATATCCTTTTGTGTGTCATGAAGGTGAGTAGATCCTCACAAAACACACAAAATCCATCCATCACCTCCAGGGCTGCGTTTCCCGAAACCTTCTTAACGCTACATCGTTCGTAAGTTATACCTTAATTTGTACCTTTACGTTAATAAGTGTTTCTCGAAACGTTCTTAGTTAAGTATACCTTCTGTAAGCCATTCGTTCCTAAGGTTAGTCTGGACCCTTCTTAGCTATACCTTATCGCTGTTCACAGTTCACTCCGCTAGTGGCCACCACTGTGCAAAAAGCTTCTTCACATTTCAGTCGATACGATTGTAATGCTGTGGCAAGAAAAAGTGCAGAACCAAATAAATATTACAATTCTAATTGTAATACACCCAGTGTTCAGTTAGTGTTCAATTAATTGAAGTGTTTTTATGCAAATAATAAAACTGTCCTTATACTGATGGTTGTTAGTTTTTCCATTATAATATACACATCGGCTGGCAAAATATTAGGCAGCACATAATAGGAGTCTATTTAAAGGGAATGAATGTGATGGGGAGTTTGGTCAAACTATGGCAGCGAGACAGCGAATAGTTGTCCTAAATCAAAGAAGGCTGCGTCCGTGGAGCCAGTTAGTGTATGTGCACTATTTCATAATAGTGTCAGAATAGCTACCATGTCAAAATATACAATTCTACAAAAATGTTGCCTGCCACGGGAGCAAATTCAGCAGCTTTTACATCTTGTTGGTCAAACTTTGTAGAGACAAACTTGACGGAGCTACCCCCTAAGCCCCGAAATTCACCTGCTGGCGGCTCTCCGTTTTTATGCTGTGGGGAGTTTTCTGGAGGTGATTGGGGATGGATATGGGCTGAGTAAGACATCGGTGTGGCAGGGTGTTCACTACATCTTGATCCGTCACGCCACCGATTATATAGCCTACGTATGCCTTTCACCAGGCACGAAGTGATGGAGGCACTTCAAGGCTTCCATGCCATTGCGGGTGTCCTGTGAGTAATTGGCCTTATTGACGGGACACTTATCCCCATCGCCAACCCATCAGCGCTACACGCACACACACACACACATACTGTATATATATATATATATATATATATATATATATACAGTATATATATATATGATATCCAAGGTTGCATTTAGCTTGAAATTTGGATTATTTTATAAATGCAGTGAGCCCCGATAAATGCAATTTCTAATATTTATAAAGTGCTTTCTCAATACTTTACCCACTCTATAACGCAGTGAAAGAGCTCCTCTAGTGAACAATCGATTCTCGAGCCATCGATATCAACCTATTCAGCACCACCGCCATGGACAGCACCTGCTAACGTCGCACGTAAGAAGGTTTACCTTAAGCAACATCCTAAGGTATAGTTTGGGGAACACGCCTAGCACAGGTATACCTTTAGTTAAGATATACCTTTAGAGTATTTGTAGTGAGCTAAGAGACAACGTTATCAGAAAACGCAGCCCAGATCTTTTAAAGTTCACGCTACACGTCTGACATGACACATTCATCCACAGTGTTTGTTCTGCATGTTGTTTTTGATCAGTCTCTCTCTAGTTTCTGCTTGTGCTTTGTTTGGTTTCCAGATAAACTGATTGTGATCAGAGAGAATCTGACGTGGTCTGAAGCTCTGAGATACTGCAGACAGAATCATGTGGATCTGGTCTCGGTTCATTCAGAAGAGATTCAGCGTCGTGTGATGAACGTGGTTAAACGGGCATCTACTGCGGCGGTGTGGTTGGGTTTACGTCACTCTCACATTTTGGGCGTCTGGTTCTGGGTGAATGGAGAGACCGTGTGCTATCAGAACTGGGCTCCAGGGAACGGCACATCAGAGGAGGACTGTGAACACACAGTGAGATCTGGAGCAGTTCAGTCTGGAGGAGATCAGCGCTGGATCAGCCGTCCTGAAACTCACAAACTCAACTTCATCTGCAGCAGATATTAAGAGTGAAAGATACACAGACCTTTCATGTAAGAAAACAAGTGCTTGTGTGCTCACTTCCTTTAACTTCATTTTCATTCAGCACTTTGTTAAATAATAATTTTTCATATAATAACTTCAGCCTCAGCAGGCACTCGCACCTAAGGGTTAAAAAGGCAGAAATCTTTTGCTCAGATGTTTGTTAATATAGTTCAAACATATTCTTCAGTAAACTGTTATTGAGCTGTAAATTATCTGATTTGTTCTGTTGAGGGTCTGTTTATCTTCTTCATCTATTCCTGTTGATGCATCAGTGTGATTCCTGTGGGTTTGTTTGCTCCATTTTAAGAGCCAAAGGCAATAATTAATGTTAAAGTATGTTTTGCTTTTCTAAATTGTTTTTATTTACTAACTATGAGAAATTAATTGAATTTTGTGGGATTGAAGGGCATCATATGTACTCATCATTAGATATACATTTATACAGTGTTCCTTCAATTTATTATGAGATAATTCATGTAACTGAAGAGTATGATATGAGTTTTCAAAATTCCTTATTTGTGTTTTAAGGATCTGTGTATGCTGTTGCAGCTGCTTCTCTCTCTTATATTGAGTTTCATGAATTAATCATGTCTGATTATAAATTACTGTTTTTGAATGTGAATCAGTTAGTATCCACATTATGTGCCTCTGCTAAATGAAATATTGTTTATTCTTAAAGGAGTGAAGGTTGAGTATAAAATATCTACAATAATTGTGTGCTAAACATAAAATAACATGTCAACAACAGCAGCTCAAATAAACTCCTGAACAACCAGCAATCTCGTCTCTTGACTGTTTCTCAACATCAGAATGATAATTAAATTATAAAATCCAATATTAAATTTACAATTCAGACATGTTAAGGACACATAAGCTGCTTCCCAATTCAGATTTTGCATCCTCTGGGGTCTGAGGGTGTTTTGGGCCCTGGAGAAGTTTTGATATGTCCTGACATTTGTGCTTTTTTCAGTTGCTAATAAACATTTTAATGACTAAGTTTAGTAGCACCATAATCAGCACAAACTGGGCTACAATAATATGTGAGCAGCATGTATGTATGTGATTGTGTTTTTGTCTAGGCCTGTCTATTGGACAGGTTCTGTGTTTCTAATTCCATGCTATGGTAAGTGCAAACACTCAGCTTCTGTGCACTTTTTAAAATCCACACTGTGGTAAATGTGCATGCTAGGATTTTTGCGCACTTTCCAAAATCCTGAATGGTAAGGGTTACACGTTGTAGCCTCATTCCCTTTCTATGAGTTGGTTAGGCACCGGTTTTTTACCTTGGGCTCCACTCAACCGTTGGTTCATTATGGTTTTTCAAAATCCATATCTATGGTAAGTGTGCACACCAGCCTTTGTGCACCTTCTTTTAAAGCCTTTATGGTAAGGGTGAGGCGTTGTTTCCTCGTCCCCTTTCTCTGAGCTGGCTCTGTTATTGGTTCTTGGTCCCCACTCTCCGCATATTCACTTTCAAGACAGAGTGTTACTACTAAGTTTCCTTGGGTATCTTGAAATCCTCGGTAGCTCGTTCTTAGAGCAGGAGGTAGTCTCTATTTGACAGGCCAGGATATGGGTTTGTAAGCAGCCCTGATACTCGGCCTTATCCCCTTAAAGGAATCCTTGGTTATTTTTTGATTCCAGTCTTGAGCTTTGCCCTGGGCTTGGGCTTTATACAAGCCAGCCCTTACAGGTAAGTTTGGTGCACAGCTCAGGCCTTTGGCCATATGGGGTTATGTCACTGACAGCCGTCAAACGTCCTAGGGGCAGCTCCTTTGACTTGTTGTGTTGGTACTTAGTGCTCGCTGTGGTATTGGCATGCACTCCTCTCAGCATGGCAGCGTGGGTATACCGTTCCCCATAGCGACCCCTAGAGGACGCAGTTCAAAGTTCCCTGAGAAGGGAACGTCTCAGGTTACATTTGTAACCATGGTTCCCTGAGAAGGGAATGAGACACTGCATCCTCTAGTCTCCTCACCATGCTTCGGACATAAGCTTCGGACGTAAGCTTCAGACGAAGAAGCGTATTACGTGTTCTACCGGCGCCCTTTTATACTGTGGTCGTGCCGGTGATGATGTCATAGGCTGTCGTGTTTTTAATTATATGCTTCAGAGACCGGTCACGCCAAAGGCGTTCCACATAGCGACCCCTAGAGGACGCAGTGTCTCGTTCCCTTCTCAGGGAACATTGGTTACATACGTAAACTGAGACGTTTTGTAGATTAACTCAAGTCTAGTCCATGTAGGAAAAAACACTTCATTAAAACATAAAACAATTTGGTATCAAGATGAACACTG
>NW_015506854.1:0-441 GCF_001515645.1 Sinocyclocheilus grahami | reverse complement strand
ATCTGGTCTCGGTTCATTCAGAAGAGATTCAGCGTTGTGTGATGAACGTGGTTAAACGGGCGTCTACTGCGGCGGTGTGGTTGGGTTTACACAACTACTGCATCATGAACATGTGGCTCTGGTTGAGTGGAGAGACTGTGTGCTATCAGAACTGGGCTCCAGGGAACGGAACGAAACCAGAAAACTGTAAACTCGAGAAGAGAAAAGGAGCAGTTCAGTCTGGAGGAGATCAGCGCTGGATCAGCCTTCCTGAAACTCACAAACTCAACTTCATCTGCAGCAGATATTAAGAGTGAAGGATATGTGAATTGTTTGTGTGTTTTCTTGTTCACTGTTTTCACATTTCATTATTTTTCTGATTTACTCTTATATGATTTTTTTTTCTTTGATAGCTTCTGAGTGTAGCGAATCAGCTCATGGGAAATATGAATAATTAACCAT
>NW_015506853.1:262565-273473 GCF_001515645.1 Sinocyclocheilus grahami | reverse complement strand
TATATTCATTTTACTGGCCATCTTTGCCAACTGTGTTGCCCTTGGTGTGTCCAAACCATTTCCTGAAGACGATTCCAATGCCACCAACCACAATCTAGTGAGTGTGCATTGCCAACATTACCATGATCTGCCACAGTGAGTGAAAACTGATCGCCTCAGCATCATGTTGCACCAGGTTAGGACACAGCGTTGTTATGGAAAGTACTCAAAGGTTTCTACATGAGCCCTGGCTGAACAACATGCCTGTAATAGATTTTTTTTAATGATCTATAATTGCATTAGGCTTGAAGTTTGACTGACAGCTCTGAATACCAAACCGGATAAGAGTATTGACCATCTGTTCTCTCACTATGGCCGCTCGCTCATTGCTCTTACATGTGATCTACTCTGTGACTGCAAATTTAATATAGACATGATTCCAACAAATCGTAATGCTTGTTGCTTTTAGATTGTGTTCGTGCTTCTGTTTCAATTTTTTGTCTGTTTTTTATTTTTCTCACACAACACCATCCGTCTGGATTTAAGTTATGCTCTATATAGAACTCTTTGCCCATATACTGACATTTCCACATCAGCCGTGGTGTTGCACTGATGTCTGTTGAGTCAGTAGTGTCTGCAGCGTATGGATGATTAGCTGGAATAATGTGTGGGATACCTAGAGCACCTTAAGCCTTTAGCTTTAGCTTTAGCTTAGTACTGAGTGGATCAAGAGGGCAGAAAGCTAATGAGCTCAGCAATGTGTGTTAAGGGAAAGCAGGTGAAAGGGAGAGTGAGTGTGGGTGTTTAGATCAAATTGCTTCTCAAGCATAATACAAAAGTTTGGGATCAGTAAGATTTTCAATGTTTTTTAAAGAAATTCTAATGCTCTAATCATTTATTTAATCATTTATTTGATCACAAATACAGAAAAAACTGTAATATTGTGAAATATTATTACAATTTAAAATAACTGTTTTCAATTTGAACATATTGTAAAGTATAATTTATTCCTGTGACACAAAGCTGAATTTTCAACATTATTACTCCAGTCTTAAGTGTCACATGATCCTTCATGTGATATATACACATGGTATATACTGTATGAATATATGTATATATACAGTGGGTACGGAAAGTATTCAGACCCCCTTAAATTTTTCCCAATGGAGGCATCACCAACTTTGACAACATCTTCTTTGCCATGCTGACTGTATTTCAGTGCATTACTATGGAGGGCTGGACTGATGTGCTCTACTGGGTATGGCCTGATCTCCATATTTCACTCTTTGTTTTTTAAGCTAGTTGCTAATGTTACACAAACAGGATCATTTATTGGAATTAAAATAGATGATTATTTGAGCTTCTTTCTGATTTATGCCATATTAAATCAGCTCAAAAATGTGCTAATTATACACATATATTATAAATATATATTTGAAAAATTTGCTAATTATGAATATATATTATAAATATATATCTATATACTGTTTCTATCTATCTATCTATCTATCTATCTATCTATCTATCTATCTATCTATCTGTGTGTGTGTGTGTGTGTGTGTGTGTGTGTGTGTGTGTGTGTGTGTGTGTGAGAGAGAGATTTTTGATATCATCAGACCAAAACACATTTTACATGCTTACATTGAATCGGGGGCTGCCAGAACACCAGTAAATGTTTACATCAGAAAATAATTTCAATTCATCCCTTCATTTTTTATTAAAAACAAAAATGTACAAAGCACTTAAAATTAAAGTAAGGGAGGCCAGTCAATAAATGTCAAAATTAATTAATAAATGTCAGACTGTCTTTAGCCTAAATATTATGACTAATGTGATACAATCTGTGTTGGTTTATTATATAATTTTTCTTAATAATAATATTTTAAATTACCATATTTTTCAGTTTTCATTTTAATTTTAGGATAAATTTATAGTAATTTTGTTATGTGCTCTTATCATTTTCATTAGTTTTTTTAGAATTCTATTTAGCTTTATTTTTATTTGTTTTATTTTTAATCATTTTAGTACCTCAACTTAAATTAATTTTCAGTTAGTTGCCAAGGCAACATTTCTAATTTCCACTTATTTGTTGATTGTCTTTTTTTAATGTTACATTCATATTTTTATTATACTCTCTTTTATGTAACAATAAAAGCACTACATAGAATTACTTCCTAACCTTGACTGTTTACAGTTAAATCCAACCTATGCCACTCAAAAAACACTTGACAGCATATAACATCTTTTTGTTTTTTTTTCTCGCATCTGCAATGTTTCTCTCAGATGAATGATTCCATTGGGTTTGAGCTGCCTTGGATTTATTTTGTGTCTCTGGTCATTTTTGGATCTTTCTTTGTCCTCAATCTTGTGTTGGGTGTGTTGAGCGGGTAAGTGACTCCAGCCCTGATCCCTTTTAAGCCTTTTAACTCATATATATGTTTTTTTAATAGTCTAGTGTAATATGGTAAATGGTTTTTATTGTTGACTGATGGTGAAAATGAAAAGCTATTAAGGGTAAGGGCGACTTGTGATATCATTTGTTGGGCGTTATTGTACATATTGAAATGCGTGTGTCTCTTTCACATCACAGTGAGTTCTCTAAAGAGAGAGAGAAGGCCGTGTGTCGCGGTGAGCTGCAGGAGGCCCAGGAGAAACAGCAGATGGAGGAGGACATGATCGGATACATGGACTGGCTCATTGAAGCAGAGGACATGGATGAGGATGGAAATAAACGTAATATAAGCTTTATTTAGCATTCCTTTTTACAGTATGATCACACACTCAAAACAGACAGTGACCGCATAAATTATAAATAAATACTTTTGCCCAATGAAGATGATAGAATGTCACATGATTGATGATAAAATGTCCACCCGTGTGAAAAAGCAGTACATTTTTGCATACTTTTAAAAAAGTATAAAGAAATAATATACTTTAAAAGAATATACTTAATGTTTTTTTAGACACTTAATTGCTTGTTAATTGCAATTACATGAAAATGTTTTATAGTTTAAAAGAATATTAAATGTAATTAGCTGACCCGGCAGGACTGGGCCCTTTATATGTAATTTCATAATTACTTCTATTGAAACTGTTAAATGTACTGACAAGCATTTAATGGTAAACTAAAATATACTTGTATGTCATTTCTATTGAACCTTTTTTAAATGTGTATTTAAAAAGTACAAAAAATTAGAAACATAATCAGGAAAGTGGACTCTCTTTAAGTATGATTACAGTTTTATAACATTTATATTATCTACAGTACTGTACTGTACTGTAATGTTTTTATCAGCTGTTTGGACTCTGATTCTAACGGCACCCATTCACTGCAGAGGATCCATTGGTGAGCAAGCGATGCAATGCTGCATTTCTCCTAATCTTTTCTCATGGTGAAACAAACTCATCTAGGATGGCCTGAGAGAGAATACATTTTCAGCAAATTTTCACTTTTGGGAGAACTATGCCTTTAACCTTTAAATGTGATGTATTTCAGAATATAACAGAATATTTAGCAGGAAATAATGTGGAGCAGAGTTAGATTTTTCAGTATTTGATTTGAAAAGGTAAAGGTTATCATATTTTGATGAATGAAAAATTATGGTTTTATATAATGTGCACTGATTGATCATGGATTATATGTCTGAGTATTTTTATATGATCTGTTGATTATAATTTATTTCAGTTATCCACATGTTGAATTTCTATGATCGTTCTTGCCATATTATTCTTTATATGTTTCTTGTTCTTTCATTTGTTTAGAATGATGGACGATTGGGAAGAGAACGAAGAGTTGAGAGCAATTGAAGGGCTTGAAGGTAAATTCTGTCCAGTCCAATTCTTTATATTCGCATTCATTATAAATATATGAGAATTAATTTAATTACTTTTTTTTTTAAATATTCATGTTCTTTAAAGGTATAGGCACTCTAATTAAAGTCGAACGTTTTCAACCCAAAGAAAAAATTGTACCTATTCCTGATGGAAGTTCCTTTTTCATCCTTGGAAAGAAAAACTGGTAGGTTAAAAAAAAATGGTACAAATGATAGTTACTAATAATGATCATTTTTCTTATCTCCGACCTCAAACTGACCATGCTAATATTCACAGTCTCAGAGTCGCCTGCCACAACCTTATTCATCATCAATACTTCACCAACTTCATCCTCATCTTCATCATATTCAGTAGTTTTTCATTGGCTGCTGAAGACCCAATCAAAACTCATTCTGTCAGGAATGTTGTAAGTTCATGCACCTCTAGAATAGAGGACTAGACCAGAGCGCTTGAGGGCCAGTCTGTGTGCAGATCTTTCAGTGTCCCTATTGTAGTGTCCCTAAAATATGTGAACAAAATTATTAGTATATAATTTTACAATTCTGAAAAACTGTAGTCAGGCACACTAACTGGCCCTGTAAAATTAGCATTTGATGGTCTTAAAACAGTGATAGATCCTGCTGGTTGTGTTCCTGTTGGATGGCTTTTCTCAACAGGACTGTGGTTCCCAAATCCCCAAACTCCATCCCTTGTGCATTATAGAGATTAAACTAGTCTTAAAGTACAATCTCTAGTTTGAAAAAAAGGCTAAAACCAGATATGTGGGTGAATCCTTTGAAGACCTTAATATTTCACCCCAGTCAATTATATTTTACATAAAGAAAATTCAGATTTTTTTTTACATTGTGAAATTATTTTCATGTAAGAACCAATTTAACATTCACATTTATTACTTTAATACGCAATCATTTCATTTTTAATATAACTGTAAATAATTTATTTAATTTTATAATTGTAATATTTATTCTTAAAATCAGCTAATATTATCACTAAGTATGTTTACAGTTTTTGAATTACAATTTAAATAATGTGTATTTTTCATCTTAATGGTTTTTTCTATTCAAACTATTTTATTTGGGGTGAAATATGACATGGACTCATGAGATTGACCAGGTGACATGAGATTGATGTCTTATGATAGATGCTGGGCTATGCTGATTACGTCTTTACCACCGTCTTCACTATTGAGATCATGTTGAAGGTAAACTGTTGATCCTCCTGCACAAAAAAAAAAGTCGCTTTTTATGCTTCAAACTGATTTTTATCTTTTTTACATGTCTAATAATGGGCAGGGGTATTATTGTTAACTAAAACTAAAAACTAAAATGATTAAATAACATTTTTGTACATTAAAATAAAGGTGAAATAAAATATAAATATTAGATGGAAATCATACACTAAACTAAAAGTAGAAATGTTGCATTGGCAACTAACTAAAATAAGTTTAGGTTGAAGCACAAAAAAAAAAGAGAAATAAAAACCAACAAAAAACTAAGCTTATTCAAAATAAAATATTACTAACTTTAGTAGCACAAAAATAATACTAAATTAAGGTAAATAAATAACCTTAAAAATAAGGTTTTGAGCTATGACAAGGGATTGGTCATGTGCAAAATCATCAGAGGTTTGTGAACATGGAGTTTAAGCTTTTGCTTCATTTTGAATGTGCACATTAATGAAAATGTGTGTCGTGTGTTGCTCAGATGACTGTGTATGGAGCTTTCCTTCATCAAGGTTCCTTCTGCAGAAACGCCTTCAACCTCCTGGACCTTCTGGTCGTCAGCGTGTCCCTCACCTCTTTCTTTTTGCAGTAAGTGTTCATCTATCACTCAGTTCAGTTATTCATTGATTCATTCACTTATTTGTTGTCATTTCTGTATTTAGTTCTAGTGCCATTTCTGTGGTGAAGATTCTTTTAGTATTGCGAGTGCTCAGGCCTCTTCGAGCCATCAACAGAGCAAAGGGACTCAAGGTACAAACTCACGATGCATTTTTCCATGCTAACATCCTGATATATCATCAGTCCTGATATATTGAAATGAAATTGATATTGTGATTAATGTGATTATCAAATGTGAACCAAGTCACTCAGTAATGTAGAAACACTGTATCATGAGCCACTCGCATGTAAAGGAAGGAACACGGTGCTGTGAATCTCTCTGAAACCAGCAGCACATTTATTTTATTATTTTATTTACTTGCCAAAAAAAACACCATAATAAAGATCAGACATTAGAAAATACATATTAATATTGTAATTTTACAGTTCTGCTATATTTATTTAAATAATTTTTTTTACAAATATATATATAAATGTATAGTATAATACTAATATAACAATGGATGAAATTTAAAAAAAATGTTTATTCAATAATAATCACAATAAAAATTGCACACATGCAAATGAACACACTGCCATACATGTCTCTAAACCCGCAGTGCATTTATTTATTTTCCAGAAAATAAAAAAAAAAGATAAAAGCTTGATGATTTGAAAATGAAGATGTTAAGATGTAAATATTCTAGTTTTACAGCTGTATTTAACACTAAGTTAGGGACCAATTCTCACTATTAACTAGTTGCTTATTAGCATGCCCATTACTAGCACACTGGCTGTTTATTAGTGTTACGGAGCTGACAAGGCATGAGACATGTGGATCCATGTGCAAGCTTTATTAAGCAGAGAGGTCGGAAACACAGGCGGGGTCGAGCAAGGGAAAACAGGTATATGGTGGGCAAGACACAAGAATAATCCTAGGGCTAGCGAAGGTCCATGAACGGCGAACAGAATCAAAAGGGGCAAGACTAAAGGGAGAAATCCAGGAAAACAGGCGAAGATCAAAAATTGAGAAAACAGACAAGGCAAGGCAAGGCAAGCTAAAACTAGGCTAGGCTAGGCTAGGCTAGCGAGGGCTCTGTAGTGTAGCTATCAAACGATAAGTGCTAAACAATACTCGGCAGAGGGAAGGGATCAGAGTGAGTGTTAAATAGTGAGTGAGTGATATGAAACAGCTTTGTGCAATCAGTGAAACAGCTGTGTGCAATCAGTGCTGTGTGCAATCAGTGCAATGAATGATGGGATATGTAGTCCGGGGTGATATGCAACAGTGTGTAGTGCGAGAGTCAATGAAAATGGAAAGGGTGACCTCTGATGGCTAGCAGACGGAAGTTCATGGACCGGATTCGTGACAATTAGTACTTAAGAACTACTTTTCTAATAAGCAGCAAATTAGAAGGAATTTGATAGTTATTTAATAGGACAAATTGGTCCCCAAACTAAAGTGTGACCCAGCTGTACTATATTTTTTAAACCATTTTTTATTTTACAGTTTAATAACAACATTACTCTATATTTCTTATTTTGTTTAATATTTCAATTTAAACTGGAACTGGAAGTGGATTTTTTAAAAACCTTTGTTTACTACAATTTGACCAGTTTTCCCAAATAGTTCAGGATGGTTCACATTTAAAACAAAGTCTCTAGAGTAAAAAGTCATTTTCAGGTTTTTAAAATTATTTTATAATTAAATGATTTTATTAATAAATAAGTAAAATTATTTTATATAAACTCATTTTACTCCCCTTGCACTGTATTTTATGTATAACCATTTTTATTTTTAACTGATTTAATTCCTTTTAAATCCATTTTTAAATAATTTTTACATTTCTTGTTTTATTGTTGTGATTATGTTTTTTTATGATAATTATTTTAATTCCTTTTACATGTGAAGCACTTTCAATTACCATTGTGTATGAAATGTGCTATATAAATAAATTTAGCCTTGCCTTGCCTAGGATGCCTACAAAATAACCTCATTCAATTTAGAGTGATTCTTTCTATGATTCTTATATTTTTCATATCACAGTGTATGTATAGCAGAAAACAAAATATTGCAATGTCATTTTTCCCCCTTTTTTCTGCAGCCCGAAATACCACAATGTTCATTATTTCCAGTTATGTTCATTCATTGTGTTGCTGTTTGTGTCTTCAGAGCGTGATTCAGTGTGTTTTTCGTGGCCATCCGCACTATTGGCAACATCCTCATCGTCACCACTCTCCTCCAGTTCATGTTCGCTTGTATCGGTGTGCAGCTTTTCAAGATGCCTGGAACTCTTTTGATGCGCTGATAGTGGTGGGCAGTTTGGTGGACATCATGATTGCAGAGTTCAGTGTATGTAACTATTATTATAAAACTATATCTGATCTATGAGAGATGCTTATGCATGTCCGAATCTAGTCAGTTTGAACTTTTGATGTGACAATGATCAGACTCATCTCAGACACACACTTATCAATTTCTATAATCTTCTGTTTCTTGCGCTCCTCTGTGAATTTGGACGGTCCTGTCACTCAGGGTGGAGGAAGCCATGGTGAGGTAAGAATATGCCACCTTATACATCAGCTAAATAAGTATACATTTCTTGGAAGGTTTAAAGCTATTGTTCATTAACATTACACACAATGCATACTAAATTGTAGTCAAAAGTCACAGCAAAACCTTATTTATGATCAGTAAGACTGCTGCTGATTTGCTTCCATAATTTGTATATAACACACACTGTAAAAAAATCTAAAGTTGAGAAAACTTAAAAGTTTAAGGCAACCAGTTTCAGGAGATTTTTGAGTTTTCTCAACTTTTTGTCATATAAACTGAATACAAGAAGTTGAGAAAACTCAAAAATGTCCTGCAGCTGCACCCCCAAATCAGAAAATCAGTGAAAATTGTAACTTTCCCTTTAGTAATTAAGACACTATGTTATGGTGTTGTTTATGCACGGTTATCTTGCAAATACAGTCATTCCAGCTTGACATGAATTTTACGGTGCTGTTATGGTGACATCTTATAGAACAATTTGCAGAAAGAATCTCTGGTCCTGGTTTATGTGGCAATAAATAAAAGTTTCTAGAACAGATGTTGCATTATGCATTGCTTCTTCCTGTCTCTCTGCTTACCTTTAGGCATTGCCATACGTCGGCCTGCTAATTGCCATGATCTTTTTCATCTATGGCGTGATTGGGATGCAGGTGAGTTCATCTTTATACATCTGTCTATGTTCATTCTCTCCTCACATAAGGAACATTCCTGATTGGGAAGTTTAAACTCTCTTTTCTGTTTTTTTTCCCCAGACATTTGGGAAGATAGCTATAGATGACAACACAGAGCTCAGTCGGAACAACAATTTCCAAACCTTTTTCATGGCTGTACTGCTGCTCTTCAGGTGAGCGTACACCAGCACCAGCCTTCTGGTTGATTTTTGAATTGAGGTTGGATAATGATCTGCTTTTGTCTGGTTAGTAAATGGTTTGAAGTAAAGGTATATTGCATGTTTTTTTGTTCTTCTTCAAACCCAGGTGTGCAACAGGTGAACAGTGGCAGCAGATTGCGGCACTGCCAGGACATCGATGTGACCCAGAGTCTGACTTTGAGCCGGGAGAGGAATATAGCTGCGGAAGCAACCTGGCATACCTCTATTTCATCAGTTCTTTGCACTCTGTGCCTTCCTGGTAAGAGATGAAAAACATTTTCTCACAAAAGTTTTGCAGTGCCCAGAGAAACATTGTGTTGCACTCACAAAACGTATGCAATTTCAAGTTTTGCATTTCCCTTTTGTGTTCCACTCACAGAAATGTTGGAGTTCTGTGCTTTTGCCAGAAAACTTTCAATAATCCATCTCTGAAAATAATGAACAATTTTGTTCGGTGATGAATTGATCCAATCTGTGTTTTCTCAGATCATTAACTTGTTCATCGCAGTCATCGTGGATAACTTTGAGTATCTGACCAGAGACTGGACTGTGCTGGGCACTCATCACCTCGATGAGTTTAAACGAGTCTGGTCAGATTACGACCCAGAGGCCACGTAAGTGAGAAGCAATATGCTCTGTGTCTGTTTTTATGAGAGCATAACCAAATACTAAATAATATAAATACTATTGAATGTTTTTGCATCAGGGGAAGGATTAAACATCTAGATGTAGTCACCATGTTGCACAGAATTCAGCCTCCGCTGGGCTTTGGGAAACTCTGTCCACATCGAGTAGCCTGTAGGGTAAGCGTGATTTGGATTTGTACAGTGACTGGCTGACAATGAAATAGGTGAAAAAACTGTACACTAGCATTTAAGAAGAGCTCAAGCTATACACTACTGTTCAAACATGTTTGAATAGCATTTATCTGAAATAAGCTTTTGTAACATTATAAATGTCTTTACTGTCACTTCCGATCAATTTAATGTTCTTGCTGGATGAAAGTATTAATAAAAGTATCAATATATCATAAAGACCTTCCAGAACACACTAACAGCTTCATTTCAACATGCTTCACACAGCAGTGTCCTTACAACCATTAATTACTACACCTTTGTTTCTCTCTTTCTCATTGGCAGAGACTGGTTGCTATGAATGTTCCTCTCCATCCTGATGGCACCGTGTCCTTTAATGCCACTCTGTTTGCTCTCGTCAGAACGTCACTCAAGATTAAAACAGACGGTTAAACTTCTATACACGCACACTGGCATATACACTGTTAAAGGGATAGTTCACCCAAAAATGAAAATTCTGTCATTAAGTATTCACCCTCATGTCGTTCCAAACCCGTAAGACCTTCGTTCATCTTCGAAACTCAAATTAAGATATTTTTGATGAAATCTGAGAGCTTCTACCATAATTTTACAAAGCTACAAGAATACTTTATTCAACAATTGTTCTCATCCGCTTCACCCTAGTGCCATTTTGGAGAGCATGCGTCGTGATACTCTCCAAAATGGTTGCTAGGGTGAAGCGGAGAAGAAGAATTGTTGAATAAATTTGTTATTTTTGTTTTCTTTGCACTCAAAAAGTATTCTCGTAGCTTTGTAAAATTATGGTTGAACCACTGATGTCACATGGACTATTTTAACAATGTCCTCCTTACTACGTTTATGGGCCTTGAAGGTAGTAGTTCCCTTGCTGTCAATGCAGGGTCAGAAAGCTCTCGGATTTCATCAAAAATATCTTAAGTTGTGTTCCGAAGATGAACAAAGGTCTTACAGGTTTCAAACAACATGAGGGTGAGTAATTAATGACAGAATTTTCATTTTTGGGTGAACTATCCCT
>NW_015506853.1:241510-262510 GCF_001515645.1 Sinocyclocheilus grahami | reverse complement strand
TGGATAACTTTGAGTATCTGACCAGAGACTGGACTGTGCTGGGCACTCATCACCTCGATGAGTTTAAACGAGTCTGGTCAGATTACGACCCAGAGGCCACGTAAGTGAGAAGCAATATGCTCTGTGTCTGTTTTTATGAGAGCATAACCAAATACTAAATAATATAAATACTATTGAATGTTTTTGCATCAGGGGAAGGATTAAACATCTAGATGTAGTCACCATGTTGCACAGAATTCAGCCTCCGCTGGGCTTTGGGAAACTCTGTCCACATCGAGTAGCCTGTAGGGTAAGCGTGATTTGGATTTGTACAGTGACTGGCTGACAATGAAATAGGTGAAAAAACTGTACACTAGCATTTAAGAAGAGCTCAAGCTATACACTACTGTTCAAACATGTTTGAATAGCATTTATCTGAAATAAGCTTTTGTAACATTATAAATGTCTTTACTGTCACTTCCGATCAATTTAATGTTCTTGCTGGATGAAAGTATTAATAAAAGTATCAATATATCATAAAGACCTTCCAGAACACACTAACAGCTTCATTTCAACATGCTTCACACAGCAGTGTCCTTACAACCATTAATTACTACACCTTTGTTTCTCTCTTTCTCATTGGCAGAGACTGGTTGCTATGAATGTTCCTCTCCATCCTGATGGCACCGTGTCCTTTAATGCCACTCTGTTTGCTCTCGTCAGAACGTCACTCAAGATTAAAACAGACGGTTAAACTTCTATACACGCACACTGGCATATACACTGTTAAAGGGATAGTTCACCCAAAAATGAAAATTCTGTCATTAAGTATTCACCCTCATGTCGTTCCAAACCCGTAAGACCTTCGTTCATCTTCGAAACTCAAATTAAGATATTTTTGATGAAATCTGAGAGCTTCTACCATAATTTTACAAAGCTACAAGAATACTTTATTCAACAATTGTTCTCATCCGCTTCACCCTAGTGCCATTTTGGAGAGCATGCGTCGTGATACTCTCCAAAATGGTTGCTAGGGTGAAGCGGAGAAGAAGAATTGTTGAATAAATTTGTTATTTTTGTTTTCTTTGCACTCAAAAAGTATTCTCGTAGCTTTGTAAAATTATGGTTGAACCACTGATGTCACATGGACTATTTTAACAATGTCCTCCTTACTACGTTTATGTGCCTTGACCGTGGTAGTACCCTTGCTGTCTATGCAGGGTCAGAAAGCTCTCGGATTTCATCAAAAATATCTTAAGTTGTGTTCCGAAGATGAACAAAGGTCTTACAGGTTTCAAACAACATGAGGGTGAGTAATTAATGACAGAATTTTCATTTTTGGGTGAACTATCCCTCTGAACTACTGTATAACCACTCTGTTGTTTGCTTTTTATCACACACTACAGCAAAAAATGAAGCATTTATCTATCCTAAATACAGTTATACAGTACCTTTCCATTCAACACAGGCCCCATTGACCAGCAGAACGAGGAGCTGAGAGCTATCATTAAAAAGATCTGGAAACACACCAAACCCAAACTTCTAGAGGACGTTATACCTTTCCCTTCAGGTACAGTATGTTATGAGATCTTATCATAGGCTTTACGTGCTTGATATGGACTACCAACGACATGTACAACTTTACTCCTTCCTTTTTTTTTTGTCTTTTTTTTTTTTCCAAATGTATATCTGCATTTTAGGGAATGAGGTGACTGCAGGAAAGTTTTATGCCAGCTTCCTGATTTAGGACTACTTTAAAAAGTTTTGCAAACGAAAGGAGAAAGAGAGGAAGAAGAAAGGCAAGGACAAGTCAGCCTCTCTCCAGGTAAATAATTATGACAGTTGTCTTTGTGTGTTATCTTGCTTTTAAAATGACAATTTTTACATGTATTAGAATTATTATTATTTTAGATCAGAAACAATATATTTGAGAAAATATCAGTTAAGAGTGAAATAATTATGACATAAAAAGCTGAACTGGGCAGCATTAAGATTGTTATTTCTTATTTAAAGTGCACATTTTCTTTCTTCAATATAACTCAAGCTGGGCATGTTATGACGATGTGTATATCTAGATATTTAAATAATCATTTTACTAAGACATTATTGGGAGATATAGAGTGACAACCAATAATATGTATTTTATGCGAATAGTCATTTAGGCTGTTATAAAAATCTCTCTTATCTTTTTTGGCAATGCAAATATCAGCAACTGCACAGAGTTTCATGTTTTTTCCTCAAGTATGAGCTCCATATTCTCTCTATATCATACTATATGAGCCATTAAAGTCTGTGTCAAATATGATACAGTACAAAAACACACAACACATATTTAACTCTCATCTTGTGTGGTCCAGGCCAGGTTACGCACACTACAGGATCTGGCCCCAGAGATGCGTCTGGCTATTGCGATGGAGGATGAGGAAGGGCTGGAGGGGGAGATGATGGAAGAAGAGGAGTTCTTCAGGGTGAGAACACACAGCATCTAACATTGAAAATCCAGTGGGAATAGAACAAGCAGTGTGCTGTAAGATAACCAACAGAATGCTTAATGCTATACAAAAAAACTTATTTTGTAACTTATTTATATTGTGTATATTAAATGCAAAAAAGCATATCACTTTATTTTAGTGCCCTTGTTACGTACACTATGGGCCAAAAGTTTTTGAAAAAAGTAGTTCATGCACACCAATACTGTATTTATATGAGCAAAAATACAGTAATATTATTACAATTTACAGTTGTTTTCTAATTAAATATATATTAACCCTTTAAGCTCTAACTGAACTTCTATGCAAAGCAATAGGTGTAAGATCATTGCGTTAACCACAATTTCCTTATATCTACTGAAGGAATTGAATATAATTATTATTAACTCTGCCCAGCTGAACTGAATATGAAAAGTTGAATGTATTTGAGTTTGTGATGCAGAGAACATCACAATCACACTGACAATCTATGTTCTGCCCTCCCCAACAAACTGAAGCCCGTTTAGTATGATATAACACCGTTCATCTGATCAGCCAGATCCTCCTCAAAGCGTCCGATCGGTTGTCCTGCCCTTCCATGACTTAAAAGGTTAGTTGCAGCGCTCTCCATTTCATCAATAGTCAAGTGACAGGCATCTGCGATTTCCCGCTTTGCAAAGTCAACAAATTTGGGGTCTTTGGCATATAGACCCAAGCCTTCAGAGATCAGGATCTAAAACAAATACATACATACACACACACACACACACACAAGAACAATTTATTTAACTCTAAATCTAAAAAGAAAAGTTTGCATATGTGTTTTGAGTGTCATATTTGATACATCAGATTTTCATGGCTCATATAACAATGTTGTATAGTAAGAATATGAACCTCACACTTGAGGGATATGACACCTTTTTTTACTCCGAGCCCAAACGGAGTGAAAATATGCAATTTGGTGCAGAATTTCATAAATTAATGAGATTTTTATAACAGTACAGTAATGCATAAAAATCTACTTACATTAAATGCATATGAATATCAGGTGTCGCTCTATATTTCCCAATAATATGCATTAGAGGTGCTTAGGCTTATTATTAAAGCTCTGTAGTTTTTAATTGTGGAGGCAAAACATATAATGCAATGCAATACAACAATGACTGAGAGATGAACAAATAAACATCACTCAAAAGCCTGAAAGATCATATTTGTATAAAATACAGTGGGTACGGAAAGTATTCAGACCCCCTTAAATGATTTTAGCAAATGGCTGCAATATAACATAGAGTGAAAAATTTAAGTTAAATTTTTTTCCTCATTAATGTACACACAGCACCCCATATTGACAGAAAAGTGAAAAATTTAAGGGGGTCTGAATACTTTCCGTACCCACTGTATGTATATATAATCAAGTAGACCCAAGTTGCTTCAGTCCAGTAAGTGTTCATCTTGAAATATTACTAACAATATAAAGTTATTCTTATATTTACTTTATTAAAATCAGTAGATTTCGCAGCAAAGACACATGAACCACAACCTAAAGGGGGGAGATTTTACAATTATACTAAAAGGCCTTTTACTTAATAAAAAGTTATAAACTATCCATCAGACGACAGCAAAATGAAGTAGATTGTGTACAACAGGTCAAAGATCATGTTTATAATTTAGAGGCCCTAGGAATTAGTGTCAAATATGATACAATAGGCTTTATAGGGGTTAAGAAAAAAAAAAATTTAATCGCAGCCAAAAAAGCTACAGTAAAAGTCTATGCTTCACTGCTGCAAAACAAAATAAAGTCCGGCTTAAATTGTTTTTATAGCCACTGTAACTGCACTGAATGCATTGAAATGAAAACTATCCATATGACTTATTTTCAGGCAAAATGGTCATTTGATGCACCATTCAGAAAGCGCATTTACCGACTCCACGAGGCTGTCAGCGCTTCCCTTCTCTATGTATTGGCTGTGTTGGGACGGCACTCTGAGAGTGGTGTACGCTCGAGGCTGCTGGGCCACGCTTGCCATTCCACTGCCAATCCATCCGGGACGGGCCGATGCCGGCAGACTGGCACTGCCATTGGTGTCGCCCCACATTGCCTGAGTGCCCCCCACCTCGTTCACCAGAATATAAGGGGCGTAGAGGAGATGGCCCCGTCTGGCCTGGTTGTTCGCCCAAGAGGCCGAAGAAACCACAGATGAAATGCTGCTCCGCCGAGAGTCGTAGCTGTTGTTTGTCTGTTGGAGCAGGTACATAAATCATTGAACTTTTTGTTTATATAAATTGTGTTTATAGTAACCCTAGTAAAAAAAAAACTATGCTATAATTTATTTAAAACTGCAGTCCGTAACTTTTGGTGCTCTAGTGGTTAATAAACAGAACTGCGTGCGTCTTGCGGAAGAACATTGTAGCCGGAGCTATTTCTCTCTGTTTATGTCTATGATGAATCACGCAGGTACTGGGCTACTCCGCAGCGGTACCTACCCGAACCAGTCTAAATAGTCCGAATATAAACACTTATTATAGGTGTACCATAGTGATTCAGGACAAGCCAAAAACACGCTTTGGAAAATGGATTCATGGTGTACTCGCTTATTATATACATTTTGTTAATTTTGAACACAAAAAAGTTGACATTTATACATCATCCGAATTGTTAGGATAGGACAATATTTGGCCAGAGATACAACTATTTGAAAATCTGGAATCTGAGGGTGCAAAAAAATCTAAATATTGAGAAAATTGCCTTTTAAATTCGTCCAAATTAAGTTCTTAGCAATGCATATTACTAATCAAAAATTAAGTTTTGATATATTTACGGTAGGAAATTTACAAAATATCTTCATGGAACATGATCTTTACTTAATGTCCTAATGATTTTTGGCATAAAAGAAAAATCTATAATTTTGACTCATACAATGTACTTTTGGATATAGCTACAAATATACCCCAGCGACTTAAGTTTTGTGCTCCAGGGTCACATATCACTTAAGACTTACTGATATAAAAACCTAATTGAACTTTATTTGGAGTATTTCTTTATTGCACAATGCACATTTCTTAATATGAAGCCTAAAATGTCTTTTAATGTCACTATTGATGAGGATTGTATGATCTTTGAATAATATTGATCTTTAAATGTGAGATATTTAGAGTGTACCTGAAGTATACTTGCAATAATTCCACTTTTAAATTAAATATATTTTAGTACATCTTTAGTTGGACTTCAGAGAATTATAATGACTTATACTGTCTTTTTACGCGTTGCATCGCGCCGTGTAAACATAAAACCATGTCTGCATTTGTGATCGGAGAAATGACAAACAACAAGCGCTACTCTACACTGTCACTGACGATTCAAACGAGAGTTTTGAGCAAATTCTTTATATATATGTTCCAGAACAGTTCACCCCAAATATTCAGATGTGTGCAGTGCATTTTATGGCACTGTTTCCTGATCCTGGTAGAGTAGACTACAATGCTGGCTGTTCTGACTCACAGACTGTAAGTGCGGTTTTAGCGCTACTCTACACTGCTCAAAACTCTCGTTTGAATCGTCAGTGACAAATTCTTTATATATAAAAACCGCACTTACAGTCTGAGAGTCAGAACAGCCGGCATTGTAGTCTACTCTACCAGGATCAGGAAACAGTCCTCCATAAAATGCACTGCACACATCTGAATATTTGGGTTGAACTGTTCTGGAACAGTGTTGTAAATACAACTTAACCACTGATTTCTAGTCGTGTCCTCTTTTGGAAGACCAAACAAAGTAGTTTCGCTTTCACAACGAAGCACACAGCACCTTCACGACATGGCGGCGGCAACAACAATACTACAGCGAGAATAAAAGTTACGCCTTCTTTCTTTGCGTGAACATTTGGGTGGCGTTATGCAAATCTTCCCACATAGTGACGTAGATATGTGGGAGCGTGTTAGAACGAGCCGTTTTAGGTAGGCGTGGTTGACTTAACTTTTATAAAGAATATCTCTTTGGATTTGAGACTTTAGTCTTTGCAACTTTACAGATCTTCTTTATGCACCAAGAGCTTGTAACACTCCAAAGAGAAAGGAAAAATTGAAATCGCATCATATGACCCCTTTAAATCCACTTATTCATTCTGAAATATCAATGTTATTTTTTACTGTTCATTCAAATCAGCAAAGATTACCCTGTAAAAAGTTGTATTTTTAAAATTATTTTTTAATCATTGTTTACAATTATATTCAATGTCCTTCTGCTTCCTGAAGTTAATGGATAATCCACCAGGAGACAGAAGACATGTCGATTATCTACAAATGATGTTGGGGATTTGTACCTGTGCTTGTGCCCTGCAGCGTGGGGAGTTTTGATGGTAAGTGCCTGGAATGGGCAGATCCTCATTACTGGTCTGCTTTCTCAAACACTGGATGTTAAAGTTGGGCTTTCGGCCTGTCAGATACAGGAAAAAACAAACAATGTGAGCTGAACATGTTGCAGCTGAACACAGTGCAGAAATATAATACTGTAGTTGGTTTTACCTAAGGGAGTCGGGGGAAGCATGCGTCGCCTTGCAGAGAACCATTGCCATTGTATTCATTACCATTGTATCCATTACCACTGTATCCATTGCTGCTGTAGCCGTTGCTGGAATAATGGTTGCCTGGATAACCAGTCCCATTGGTAACATTGGCATTATAGCCAATTCCAGGGTAGACATGACCTTGGTAGCCACCAGCATCTTGGATGTTGCCTTGGTAAGTGGTGTTGTTAATGTTATTGGGCTGAACTGGCGCCACACTTTCACTGCTCCCATTAAGTGCTGGTGTTTGTGCTGGAGGAACCTCAGGAAACCATGGTCTGTTCAAACATCAAAACAAACAAAAGACACATACATTCATTTGTGAGCAAAGTTTGTAAAATATGAGAAGGTCCCTTCTGTTTGAGTCATATGAATGTCCCAATATACTCACAGGGAAGTTCTTTTTTGTTCTTCGTTTAGGGTAATGAGACAATTGAAATACCTTTGCAGTGGTTTTACTGTTAGCAAACATCCTGACACTGTCCACATTTGTTGAGAGCAGCGTTTAGATGAATATGTAAATATGTGTTGCGCGCTTTCCTCTCAATAACAATACAAACACACAACAAAATGACAGCAGTGAGAAAACAGCAGTTAAGAAAGCATCTGATCATAGTGATGTGAATGTTTGCACAGGCTCTGCAATTTGGAACTCCAGTTAAGTTACATCATGTTAATTTATATAGAACTTATATGGAAGATTGCTTTAAAGCAAGCAGCTTTACAGTATTAAACATGATAAAACAGTGTCAGTGTTGTTTTCAATTAGAATTTTTCTATTATAAAGCAGCTCTTGGATGCGTTCCTGTTTTAACATGCATCTAACCTCGACGGACTGGACTGAACATAAGAAATTAACCAATGAAGATTTCCATGTTAAAGATGGCGGAGCTTCAGAGCCACACCCACGTGTTACATAATCACCACTAACCAATGGTAGTTTGAGGGTGTTTACCAGCCAGAGCAAACTTTTCTAGAAAGTTCACTTTGACAAGCTGTTTTGAACTCCCGAAACAAACTCCTAATGAACTTCATTTTGGCCCTATTTTGTTTGAAATGACATCACACCAGTTTGTTCCTTGTTGTAATTTATAGAAAAAAATGTTTTCTAATAAAAAAATCTGCTTTGGCAAACCGTTTCAAAACTCTCAAAACAAACTCCGTTTTGGTCGGATTTAGTTTGAAATGACAACATTCTTTGATTTTGCTTGAAGTATATCAGTGCCTTGACAGCATAGATGTAAGGAGACCTATATTACCCACATATATACCACCGCTCCAGACATGTCGACATGTCCGCCAACTTGGAACGGTTAATGTGTCGTCACTCACAGTGAAAATCAATTGCTGCATCTCAATTCGCATACTATCCATCCAAAATAATATTTGAAATTAGAATTAGCGTGTTGCAAATCGTAGTATGTTGAAATGAATATCCCAAAGGTACTCGGATGGTTTACGGTAGAAAATTTCCAGTGCACTCTCTAACAGCTAATATTGCCCACAACGCATTGCTTGTTGGACGAATGACTCGATTAGAAGTAAAAAAAAAAAAAAAAGTGTAAAAAAGAACTACAAACATGGTGGATATGCAAGAACGATGGACAGGTAGAGAAAGGGTAGAGTCTGATGAAAAAATATGTATTTAATGTTATCCACGTTACATTTTATCTGTAACAACAATGTGACAAGCTATCACAGGTGACAATGTGTTGGTTTGTGTTTTTATATGTATTTGTATGTAACGTCTTTGTCTTGTTCTGTTAGTTTAGCAAAATCATCTGCTGAAGTCTATTGCATATACAGATATTTATTATACATGCATATAACTATGGTTGTAGACACAGTCAACTTGCTCTCGAGTGTTCACGGACCGGCTTTGACTATTCCAATGTGGCGGACAAATTCTGTACAAAGGCCCATAGAAAAAGCCGCTAATGATGCATCTACGTATACATATCAATGCATGACAGTGCTTGTTTTGGTGCATTATGGGTAGTCAAACATGTTGTACTCGCCTATCATTTGAGACAGCATTCTGAGGCTCCCCCTGGCTGACACTGCCTTGCTCTGTAGGATATGTCATCTCTGTGACTCCTCCTCCTGTCACCACTCCTCCTGTTACTACTCCTCCATGTCCTCCTGGAGTGATGACCCCTCCTGTGGTTTCATTTTGCAATCCTCCATCCGGGGATGGGGAAGGAATATAGTCACAAGCTCTGGTTGTGTCAGCCCTGAATATAAAAAATACATTAAGATGATATACAAAAAATCCTAGACATCTTGAGGTTGTTCTATCAACTTGTGGACTTTCCTTGACGTTCTTCAAATGCCTTTTGAAAAGTATGAGTTGACAAACAACTGAGAGAACATTCCTGTCACCTGCATTTCTTCATGCTAACTGCAATAAGCCAAGGCTGCAACAGCTGATAATGCTCCACAATGATAGTGTACTTTCCAGGTGTTTAAAAGTACTGCAAGTCAAAGTTTCCTTATAAGACAAGATGCAAAAAAACTGACCGTAAATGTTACAGTGTACCACCTAAAAGCCTATTCACACGGAGCATTAATTTTCACCCCATATTTTAATTTTTTTTTAATTGAAACATGTTTCCATGGCACACTAGCAGGTGCAGACTTAGTGATTTGGGGGTGAGTGGATTCTAACTTAAGCACTTCTGGTCATTGCGTTCAAGAAATTAAAAGATATGTCTGTGATTGGCTACATTGTTCAACGCTGCAAATATGTTTCTGCAATATCAGATGGGGCCACTTGATTCCCCGGGGCCCTAAGCGGCCGCTTACCTCACTTATTGGTTAAGTCCGCCCCTGCACACTATAGATTCAGACCTCAGACTCTGTATTAAAGGGAACATAAAAAAGCCACTGGCTGTCAGCAAAGTTAAAAAAAGACAAATTATTGACAAATTTAGTGTGTTTTGCTTCCGTTATGCCATCCTACGAGAATGAAGACATCAATTTTATTGTCACTTCGCTGCTTTGCTCTTGGTGTGAATAGGCCTTAAAGGGACAGTTCACCTATAAATGAAAGTTCTGTCACCATTTACTAATACCTAATGACATTCCAAAATTTTTTCATATGATTTACACTTTCAAAAGTTTGGGGTCGGAAAGACTTTTTAAATTTAGTTTTTGAGAGAAACCTAATTTATTTGATCAAAAATAAAAAAAACTATAATATTGTATAATATACATATATTTTTTAATTCTATTAAAACATGTAATTCATTCATGTGAAGCAAAGCTGAATTTTCAGCATCATTACTCCTGTCTTCTGTATCACATTATCCTTTAGAAATCATTCTAACATGCTGATTTGCTGCTCAAGAAACATTTCTTATTCAGGGTATGTGCAGGATTTTTAAGCTCAGATTTAAGACCTGCACAAATAAAATGAATACCATATTAATTTAAACAATTATTATCTATCAAATGACACAAACAGTGCACAAAGCAGTGCCTGACTTTGAAACATGCAGCGCTCGTGTTTATTTAATGAAATCATAGCCTTTTGAAGTTCAATCGTCACATTCATCCATATCACAATTCTTGTCGCTCCGTCCCCAAATTTAAGACCTCTTGACATCATAATTAAGACTTTCTTGTACCATTTAAGACTTATGGCCTTAAATGTAATTCAACAAATTTTTAAGACTAAGACTTTTAAAGGACCTGCAGAAACCCTGTTATTATTAATTATTAAACAGTTGTGCTGTATTAAAAAAATTAAATAAAAGAATTAAATAAAAACAAACATTTTGGGAAAGAAGATATTTTGAAAAAAGTCTTGTGTAGAAGGTAACATGCTGGTTTGGATGAACATGAAGGCGAGTACTGAGTACAGTATTTTGTTTTTTGGGTGAACTATCACTTTAAGTTTGTGATACCAGTGCCAGGGTTTTCAACCAAGGGTCCCTGTAAAGTACTGCAGGGGGGTCATGCGTTTTAAACTATTAACTAATTTGTAAATAATGATAATGATTATAATGCAGTGATGTTAGTTAATGGTCTTGATGAAAGTTACTAGAAATTGTTACTGAGAAAATTCAGATAGTTAAACTGGTGACCCTGGGGTTGGCTGAGAGGTTCCTGAGTGTGTGAAGGTTGAAAACCCCTGCCATGCTCCCATTTTAGAGTACATGGCATCTACATAGCATGTCTCTCAAGCTTGGCAAGCATCGCAACTCCCCAGAATTCAAAATGCTTAGCATTTGTTCATGTTAAACTGCAGTGAAAATCTTTCTGGAGTGCCTCAAAGCTGTAAAGTGATTTGTTAACGGACAGTTATCAAATTACAGACTAATTACATGAGATAAAAACACGGTTAGGTTTTGTCTTGAACTAAAATCTGACCAAATAATACATCCTTCAGTCAAAATCGCTCAAACAGCTTCAGACCTCGAGACTCTGAGCAAATCAAGCCATTAGTGTTAAATTCTCTAATTCTGCATTAGCCTCTGTTTATGCAGGAATATTTCTACCCTTTTGCATCTTATCTTTGTGTGCTCCTTGCCTTTGGTTGTTATTCAGTATCCACAATGGGGCAAGTTTGCTGTGACTGGAGGCCCACCTGCTGGGCAGGGGAGACAACCTCTGAGGCTGTTCACTTATCACTGTGTTTTCGGACAGGGCAGAGGCCGGGCGGGAGTCCACCAGGGCCTCCTCCAGCATAAAGCTCCCACTGGGTACTCTAGGAGGAAGCTCAATGCTCACGGTGGTCTCGTCCAGATGGGGCGGCATGGGGGCGCTTCTGGGAGTGGACATGGTCGGTGTGGGAGGAGCATCACTGAAGACGCTGTCACTCTGCCATCAAGGGAAACATAATTAAAGACAAATGTCACCTGGTTACACTTTAATTAAAAGTGTGATTTTTACGGTAAAACTATACAATTAAGTACTACATAATACTAACTAACACCATGTACTTACTATAGGGTTAGGACAACTGTTTAGTTTAGGGTTAGTTGCATGTAATTATGCACAATTTACTGTTAATACAGTGTAAGTAAGTGCACTACTTGTCAAAAGTTTGGAATAAGATCTTCTCACCAAGGCTACATTTATTTGGTCAAAAATAAGTAAAAACAGTAATACTGTGAAATATTATTACAATTTAAATTAGTTTCCATTTTACTGTATTTTAAAATATAATTTATTCCTTGAAGCTGAATTTCAGCATCATTACTTCAGTTTTCAGTGTCACGTGATCATTCAGAAATCATTATAAGATGCCGATTTGGTGCTCAAGAAACATTTCTTATCAACATTTAAAACCATTTTTGCTGCTTAATATTACTCAATTTAATATTAAATTGATCAAAAGTGACAGTAAATACACTTATAATGTTAAAAATATTCTATTTCAAATAAATACTGTTCATTTGAACTTTCTATTCATCAGAGAATCCTAAAAACAGCAAAAATGGTTTCGATTTCTTGAGCAGCAAATCACTTTATTGGAATGATTTCTGAAGGATCATGTGACACTGAAGACTGGAGTAATGATGCTGAAAATTTAGCTTTGCTTCATAGGAATAAATGAATATATATTCCAATTAATATCTTTTTTTATATTCCTTTATTTATATTCCTAAATTAACATATATTCCTATTAGTTCACCCAAAGATGAAAATTCTGTGATTAATTACTCACCCTCATGTCGTTCCAAACCCGTAAGACCTTCGTTCATCTTCGGAACACAAATTAAGATATTTTTGATTAAATGGACAATAACGCAACTGACACGTTCAAGGCCCAGAAAGGTAAGGACTTAAATACAGTTAAAATAAACATTGCGACATGCTAAATCGTAATTTTATGAAGCTACGAGAATACTTTGTGTGCAAAGAAAACTAAAAATATCTTTTATTAAGAAAATTGTTGAATAAAGCCATTATTTTTGTGTTCTTTGCACACAAAAAGTATTATTTTAATAAAATTACGGTTAAACCACTGATGTCACGTGGACTTTAATGATGTCCTTACTACCTTTCTAGGTCTTGAACGTGATAGTTACGTTACTGTGTATGCAGGGTCAGAAAGCTCTCGGATTTCATCAAAAATATCTTAATTTGTGTTCCGAAGATGAACGGAGGTCTTACGGGTTTGAAACAACATTTTCATTGCGACATGCTAAATCGTAATTTTATGAAGCTACGAGAATACTTTGTGTGCAAAGAAAACTAAAAATATCTTTTATTAAGAAAATTGTTGAATAAAGCCATTATTTTTGTGTTCTTTGCACACAAAAAGTATTTTAATAAAATTACGGTTAAACCACTGATGTCACGTGGACTTTAATGATGTCCTTACTACCTTTCTAGGTCTTGAACGTGATAGTTACGTTACTGTGTATGCAGGGTCAGAAAGCGCTCGGATTTCATCAAAAATATCTTAATTTGTGTTCCGAAGATGAACGGAGGTCTTACGGGTTTGAAACAACATTTTTCGTTTTTGGCTGAACTAACCCTTTAAGCAAACCACAGGATTAGCCTACTCGATGATTAGTAGAGTCCCGAAGCAGCATCTGAAAAGATTCAAAGACTATGCACATTTATGTTGAAAGTATTTGTGCTTGTGGAAGTCTTCATTTTTCATAAGATCAATTAGCCATAATAAAGAGCCAATAACTTTCTAATGACTAGATCACACAAACCTACTGGGGATTACCATTTATATGACTCTGTAAATTTAGTCTTTTTTTTTTTTTTTATAGAAAGTTTGGCATTTCATATAAATGATTTGTTGACTTTGCAAAATGGGAAATTGCAGATAATTTGCTAAGATCTCAGACCAAGACGGCTTTGGATAAAAAACTGCTTAATATTTTCCTTGGAATTTTTATGATCACAAGTTGTAAACATTGCCTAACATGCTTATTTCACAAACCTACTGGGGATTACCATTTATATGACTCTGTAAATTTAGTCTTTTTTTTTTTAATAGAAAGTTTGGCATTTCATATAAATGATTTGTGTTGACTTTGCAAAATGGGAAATTGCAGATAATTTGCTAAGATCTCAGACCAAGACGGCTTTGGATAAAAAACTGCTTAATATTTTCCTTGGAATTTTTATGATCACAAGTTGTAAACATTGCCTAACATGCTTATTTCTTATTAACCCTCTGGGGTCCGAGGGTGTTTTGGGCCCTGGAGAAGTTTTGACAGGTCCTGACATTTGTGCTTTTTTCAGTTGCTAATAAACATTTTAATGGCTAAGTTTAGTAGCACCATAATCAGCACAAACTGGGCTACAATTATATGCGAGCAGCATGTATGCATGTGATTGTGTTTTTGAGAAAACGTTTATGCGTGCTTAGTGAAAAACTAAAATTTTAAAGTCACTGAAATAAGGCCATAAAACACATACAGAACATTTATTCACAAGACTATTGAGAACTGGATCTTGAAGTCTAGAGTTTTTGCTTCAGAATGATGTGAAAATCATCTTGTTTACTCCCTCACAGAAAACAATATATCGATTTAAATTTAAGACACATTCGGTGTAGAAAAGGAATATGCGAGGGGGCGTGAATTTGTCATGGAAAATTAATGTTAGACTGACTGTACCCCGTGTGCTCATATTTAGTATTGGGTTATATTTAATGGCATTTGTTTTACTTTGTCAATTTTTCTTTCGCACCTACAGCAACAACAACAAAATAAATAAAAACCTCAAATGCCAATTTTGGGCATTTAGGAACTGCAAATCCAGCAAATCAGCTTGAATGTTGAATACTTGTGGAGAGCGTACAAAACACTCACACATTAGTAGCTATTGCCTGGGAGTTTGAGGCGTAGCAGTCAGTTTTAGCAAGCTGAGAAGCAGGTCGGCCAGTAGAGCACGTGCTGCTGTCAGCATTTATCTGAAATTTTCACATCCTGTACCTCAATTGTGACATTCAAAAAAAAAAAATAGGCCTAAACTTTTTTTTTTTTAAAAAAAAAAAAAATAAAAAAAAAAAAATAAAAACACACCTCAGCTTAATAATAAAATGTAAAATTTCTCGGATGAAAAAAAACAAGTAGTGATACATTATGATTTGTGGCAGTCCGCTCTTAAAATTGCTATAAACACACTAATACTACTTTCTCAAAGAAAAATACCGTAGTTAGCGCTGTGAATGTGTATGACAGTCCCATGATCTTTTAAAAAAAAAAAAAAAACACCTCAGCTTAATAATAAAATGTAAAATTTCTCGGATGAAAACAACAAGTAGTGATACATTATGATTTGTGGCAGTCCGCTCTTAAAATTGCTATAAACACACTAATACTACTTTCTCAAAAAAAAAAAAAGCATAATACACACCACATATCAGGGTATTATTCACATGTTCACAGATCACACTTGAACCTACAGAAAACGGAGGATGCAAGAGCAGTTTAGTAAAGTGAACACTAATATTTCAAATATTGATAACGCCTTTGAAAAGCAAGTCTGGGTCTTGACTGGTAAATGGGAGACAATAATTCTGAACTCAGATGTGCTGTACTAAATAAGGCTGGCATTTTAAATCCCCTAAACACTAGTTGAACAGAAATGGAGAGGGAGTAAAGAGGTTAACGGATACTCACGGACTGCAGGTTGGACACAAAAATAGGAGATTGCGAGGTACTTGTATATGCCAACGCAGGGATCAGTAAAGACTGTATGTGTCGCAAACACCTCACAACTTTCCAGTCCATTGCAGCTTTACATGTCAAAAAAAGGAGAGGTTTACATTAATCATTACTAAAGACAGTGAGGTACAGTAGAAGTTGCATACAGCATCCATCTACCTTTTGGACACAGGAGCCAGTGCATTGGGTGAATAGCAGTTGGTGTTTTGGAGCGGTTCAGATGGACGTCCTTCAGAGCAGGTGATTTTATCTGTACGTCCATAGTTTGCAGCATTTATCTGTATCTTACCATTTTCTACAAGGAGATTTAAAAAAAATGGCATTCAAGCATTGCTTATCTTTGTGATCTATTGATACTGTAGTTTTCACGTGATGTCACACCCTTATAGGAATGCCCACCTGGAGGGCAAAACCAGGCATTGCTCCACTGACCGCCAGTTATTTTTACACAGCTTGCATTAAGTAGTAAAACGCTGATATTAAAAGGCGAAATTCAGTACACACCTTACTGATGCATACTTTGTGATGAGCCCCAGAGACAGATCCCTTCCAAAGACCTTGTCACCTAGACGGCCACCGGGACAAGACCACGGGAACCAGAGGAGTCCTCTGCACAATCTGACTTCGTTGCAGCCTAGAATTAAACTGCTGGTTTCGCCTGGCCAGAGGAAAACCGCACACTATTTCCCCATTTAATTCTGTAAAGCTTATTTGACACAATCTTCTTTGTAAAAAGCACTATATGAGAAACAAGAGACCAAAAAATGTAGATGAGCTGAAGGCCACTGTCAAAGAAACCTGGGCTTCCATACCACCTCAGCAGTGCCACAAACTGATCACCTCCATGCCACGCTGAATTGAGGCAGTAATTAAAGCAAAAGGAGCCCCTACCCAGTATTGAGTACATGTACAGTAAATGAACATACTTTCCAGAAGGCCAACAATTTTTTTTTTTATTGGTCTTCTGAAGTATTCTAATTAGTTGAGATAGTGAATTGGTGGGTTTTTGTTAAATCTGAGCCAAAATCACCACAATTAAAAGAACCAAAGACTTAAACTACTTCAGTCTGTGTGCATTGAATTTATTTAATACACGAGTTTCACAATTTGAGTTGAATTACTGAAATAAATGAACTTTTCCATGACATTCTAATTTATTAAGATGCACCTGTAAATAATGGTGACTTTACTTTAATTTTTACAGGCAAGCAGATGAACCCAGAATATAAACATAATGCGCAAAGTTACACATTAAACTGTTTCCATTAGAAAACCATTATAAAAGAAAACACGGAACCATTTAGCGCATTACGTTCATATTCCAGGCTCATCTGCTTGCCTATATAAAAGTAAGCATAATCAATAAGGTGTGTACTGAATTTTAAATACATTAAAGCACTTTAAGTGTTTTTCCACAATGTTTTGTCGCACTGTTTAGTGACTGAAATATATAGCGGCGGGTGCATTTAATATGGATTGCAAATGGCCAAAACTTGCATTATGTTCACATATCTTGGTTTTATTCTTTTGAGAGGTGATCTAAATATTTGCGGCTTGGAAAGAGATGGACAATTGACAGGCTTGTGCTGCAGTTCTATGGATGTTTCGCCCTCCAAGTCTTCAAGCCAAGTCACATGCCTGAAAGCTATGAATTGAAAGTTGGAGTAAAATTGCTTACCACATTTCAAGTAACTGTATCCACCATGACAAGTCACACTTGTTTCTGGAAGAAGGTGATAGTTACAAACGTGCACCGAAAAGGACATGAACCGGAAAATAAAAAAATAAAAATCCTCACCGGCTGGGATGCAAATGTAGATGGTAGTGTAGTACTTGTAGGTGCCATAGCATGGATCTTGTGGTGCAAGTCCTTGAGTGTTTAACTCACACTCTCTCTGTCCATTACATCTGTTTAACGATAAAGACACATTGCTAACTGGATGTTTGGAAACATTAGTCAACATAGCCATCAACGTGACCACACTTCATTTTTTGAAAAGCTTAGTTAAGTACCTTTATTAAGTCAAGTACCACTATTAAGATGCTACAGGAATCTCTACACTACTGTTGTTTATCATGGTTTCCAACAACTACAGTAGGAAAGATTCCCCAAAGTAAAGATATGAGCTGCACCTGAAACTGCATTCTGTCTAGTCAGTACAATATTTGCTTTGAAACTTGCTTCACGACTGTTACAGTACATTCCATGTAGAATGAATATTTGGAGTATAAATAAAATTCATCTGAATACATCTGTCATGTTGTTACTCTGACGTGACCTGCCGGTGTAGTGCCGAAATTTGCACCCTGCCAGATTATGCACCCCCTAGTATTGGTAGGTTTAGGGTTAGGTGTGGGAGAGGGGTTAGGATTAGGGGTGGGGTTGGGATTAGGCAATCAGGTAGCGACTTCAACGAGGGGGTGCATAATTCGGCACAACACCGGCAACAGTTGCGTCACTACCATTAAAGTGTCTATCAGATGCACACTTAATCTCAGCAGAAATAATAGGTCATCCAGGTACTTTTCAAAAAGTTTTTTTTTGTAAAATACTATAAACTCAGACACTATTTTCCATGTACTGTTTTTCGCCTGCTTTATAGTGGAAGTAGGCATATTGGAATGCTGCGATGGTGTCAGTTTTTAAAAGAAAACTTTAGCGCAAACACAGCCCGTAGTGAAAAAGACTGCTACCGTTTAGAGACCGCAGGGATATCTATTGAACACTGAACATTAGCCATTTCACTTTGGGGTCGTCCAACGCTGCAGATTTGGCTGCTTGTGCGGCCACAGGTTGCTGACTGCACATGGATCACCCCAGAGTCTGAATAAAAGAAAAGCATAATTTCATCATGGACTACTTTGCATACAATACAATAAATAAATCATGTGACAACACAACAGCTTACCACAACTGAGATGCTGGACAAAGCCATCACATGTAATTACAGTCTCTGAAAAGATAAGATTCCAGCTACAAGGTTTCATTTGTCTTTAGTTAACAAGGTGAGCGTGAGCAAAAGTCATCAAACTTCAAGCAGAACTGAAGGTGTGTTTGTATGTATGGAGTTACCTCATGGCAATTTAAGCTTTATGACATCACATAACATTATTAAAGTGGGAGGATCTAAAAGATGCTGAGGACGCTAAACTCCAACCCTTAGTTTACGCTTTTATATGTAGTTTAAGTCTTAAAGACAGATTTGATTTATTTATAATTAAAAACAGAGAATCTATTACGTCTCTGCTGCAAAAAAAACACAGGTAGGCTATACAAAATATGAAGCAACTTAATATTAAACTGGACTAAACAATTACATTAACTGTGGTGTAACTGCTCATTTGTGATGTGGTTAATAGACTGATGAAGTACCTGCAGATATCAGTAACCTGGAGTTTAGAAGCACTGTAAACGAGAAAAAGAAAAATCACTAAATGACAGAATATCACATTTATTATTATATGCCCCTTAAACATTTTACAGGGAGAACTTACATTTTTCAGAAGTTCCAAAATGTTTACTTATTTTTTTTTTTTAATCTTGTCCGATTTTCTGTTATTAGGTAGGCTACATAAACTATGGTGTATTTATGTGGAAAACATTGGTAGGTTCTGACTGACATTAAACTCGAAAAAATCGAAACGCTCGGAATCTAATGTTAGTGGAAACAGTAGTGAGGAAGTCTTGGCTGCAATACGCGAGCTGGCTTTAAAGGGGTCATATGATGCTGCTAAAAAGAAAATTATTTTGTGTATTTGGTGTAATGAAATGTGTTTATGCGGTTTAAAGTAAAAAAAAAACAAAAAAAAACATAATTTTCCACATACTGTACATTGTTTCTCCTCTATGCTCCGCCTTTCTGAAACGTGTCGATTTTTACAAAGCTCATCGGTCTGAAAAGCGAGGTGTGCTGTGATTGGCCAGCTATCCAGTGCATTGTGATTGGCCGAATACCTCAAGTGTGAGATGGAAATGTTACGCCCCTCACCATACTGTGATGATGCCCTGTCTGGCCGGAGCGACGAGACAAAAACATTAAAACCCATTATAAACGAGGCATTTGTTGCATCCAGTGTGGACATAATTACTGATTATAAATGACTTATACTGTCTTTTTATGCCTTGCGTTGCATCGCACCGCGTAAACATTAAACCCTGTCTGCATTCTCTCGCGGACTGTCTGTCCCTCTCGTGCACATTTTCGGTCTCTCTCGCGCATCTCGCTCTCTCTCAGACACACTCGGCTTCTCTCGCGAACTGTCGCTCTCTCCGCGTTCGCTTCACTTTTGTCCAGCCCGGCACCTCATAGGTGAAAGCCGATCCGGCGATCCACAGCATATATACACATCCAAATACATCCAAGTTGATGTATTTCCTCAGGCACCAAGAGCTTGTAACACTCCAAAGAGAAAGGAAAACTTGAATATCGCATCATATGACCCCTTTAAATCATGACAAGACTTTTTTTGTCCATGACAAGGATTTCCGCAATCGAAACTACCACCGAAGCAACCTCAAGAGTCTGAGGAGGGCGAGAGAGCAAGCTCCCGCAGCTCTTTTGCTTTGATTGATGGGAAGCAAGTCTTCTATTCGGAGGTTACCTAAGCTAAGTTACTGACTGCACTGGCTACCTTTCTCATGCAATCTTCTAAAACGCGTAAAACGGTTAACAACACTATCTGCATAAAAACTCTTAAGTTGTGTGTAACATGGAAGTTACCCAGATAGCACACGCACGTCTGCAAGATTTGGGGTCAGTACATTTCTTCTTTTTTTTTTTATAAAGACACTTTTAGAATACTTTTATTCAGCAAGGATGTGTTAAATGGATAAAAAGTGATATTGTTAGAAAAGATTTCTATTTTGAATAAATTCTGTTCTTTTTAACTTTTTATTTTGTTTATGGAACACAGATTGCAAAAAAAATATTAAGCAGCACAAGAGTTTCAACACTGATAAATCAGAATAAGAATGATTTCTGAAGAATCATGTGACACTGAGGACTGGAGTAATGATGCTGAAAACTCAGCTCTGCGTCACAGAAATAAATTATATTTTAAAGTATACTAAGATAGGAAACCAATATTAGAAACTGCAATCATATTTAACAATTAGCTTTTTTCTGTATTTTTGATAAAATAAATGCAACATTGAGCATAAGAGACTCCATTTAAAAAAAAAAAAAACATTACAAATCTAAAAGATATACCTCTGTGTCAGATCAGATTAAAGTTATATATATATATATATATATATATATATGGCAGTGGCAGCAGATATGCGCTCAAATTTCTATTTTGAGGCTGTATTACGTAGATTCTGGCACCCAGCATCACAACAAGATG
>NW_015506853.1:240571-241489 GCF_001515645.1 Sinocyclocheilus grahami | reverse complement strand
ACTTTTAGAATACTTTTATTCAGCAAGGATGTGTTAAATGGATAAAAAGTGATATTGTTAGAAAATATTTCTATTTTGAATAAATTGTTCTTTAACTTTTTATTTTGTTTATGGAACACAGATTGCAAAAAAAATATTAAGCAGCACAAGAGTTTCAACACTGATAAATCAGAATAAGAATGATTTCTGAAGAATCATGTGACACTGAGGACTGGAGTAATGATGCTGAAAACTCAGCTCTGCGTCACAGAAATACATTATATTTTAAAGTATACTAAGATAGGAAACCAATATTAGAAACTGCAATCATATTTAACAATATTAGCTTTTTTCTGTATTTTTGATCAAATAAATGCAACATTGAGCATAAGAGACTCCATTTTCATAAATCATCAATATCAGAGTATCTTGAAATTATTGATTTAACAGGGTAGATGGTATGCAGCATTTTAAAATGTATTTCTTTAGTTTTATTGATACAAGATTTAAAGGGGGTTAACCAAGCAGTCTTCCAATTAATATTATCAATAATAGAGTTCCAAAAGAATTTCTCTAGGTGTTATTTTATTTTTGGAAAACAGTACAAATATGTTTGTTATTGCATTTTTTATCAATCAGTTCAAGACCGTTTAAAATTAATTTTGGTTTTGTCATTATTGTAGAGTTATAGTGAATATGACTTAACAAGATGAACAAGAGTAGGAGGAATAGCTTTAATGACCGAATTAAATTCCTTAATGCATAGGGAAACTGTGGATTCGCATGAATTGTTCATAAGTTAAAAGATTCCCACAATTATCAAACATATTCATAAGATGATTAATATCCCTGTTAAACCAGTTCCTTAAAAATAAAGATTTATTGGCAGTCGTTATATTGGCATTATTCCAAATGAAGGAGGTGTGAGGAGAGAAATTG
>NW_015506853.1:237791-240256 GCF_001515645.1 Sinocyclocheilus grahami | reverse complement strand
TTTTTAATCCAATTGACTTTAAAAGTTCTATTAACATCTTCAAAATAAAGTATTTCCAGATCCCCTTCAGCTTTCTTATTAGTAAGAACCCTTTTCTTAAATCTTTGGGATTTGTTTTTCCAAATAAAAGAATAAAACAAATGATTGATATCTTTACAATAAGAATCTAACATACAGAGATAGGGAGGGATAAACAAATCGAGATAAGCCTTCTGCTTTAGATAATAGGACACGGCCATAAACAGAGAGACCACGTTGTAACCAACAGTTTAATAACGCTTCTGTCTTTTTTAATCTAGAGGAGAAATGTAAGTTTTGTCTTTCTGTAACATCCTTTGTTACAAGAATTCCTAGGTATTTGACAGAGGGTTTCACTGGAATATTATTAATAACTTTATCATTTAAATTGTGTAAAGGGAGGATTTCACATTTGGATAAATTTAGAGTTAAGCCAGAAGCCTTAGAGAAAATATTGATGAAGGAGATAGCATTGGGAATAAAAGATAAGCTCTTTAAAAATAAGGTTGTGTCATCCGCCAATTGTGATATTTTCATTACCAAAAATTTGGAGACCTTGAATGTGTTCATTATTAACAATCCCAATGGCTAATAATTCAACTACCAACAAAAATGAAAAAGGGGGAAATTGGACAACCTTGACGTACTCCACATGTGATATTTTCATTACCAAAAATTTGGAGACCTTGAATGTGTTCATTATTAACAATCCCAATGGTTAATAATTCAACTACCAACAAAAATGAAAAAGGGGGAAATTGGACAACCTTGACGTACTCCACGGTTAATGTTACATCTTTTAGAGGTGGAAGTGTTAAGTATTACAGAACTATTAATATTATTGTAAAACATTTTAACTACATTCAAAAATGTATTTCCGAATCCAAAAAGCGTTATAGTTTTAAATAAGAATTCATGTTCAATTGTATCGAACGCTTTATAAAAGTCCAGAAAGAAAATAACGGCTCCTTCATCAACATTCTCAGCATAATCCAAAAGGTCAAGCACAAGTCTAATATTCTTAGTTATGTGTCGACCTTTTAAAAAAACCTGATTGGTATTCACTAATACTTTTATTTAAACCTTCTCGTAATCTATTAGCAAATACTAAAGTAAATTAATTTATAATCAAAAAATTCTACTGTCAACCCATCTATACCTGGTGCTTTCCCTTTTTTAGATCAAATTTGGAATTATATAGTTCTTCATAAAAAGAGTAAACAAAGTCAGAAATTTGTTTTGGATCCATACAATGATTCCCATTAATGTTTAAAGCAAAGCATTTCTTTTAAAATTTATTTTCTCAAGTGCGAAAAAATAAAAAAAAATTTCACCCTCTTCAAGCCATTTCGCCCTAGAATGAATAAAAGCACCCTTAGCCAAGTCTAAATAGATCAAGTCTAGATGGGATTGAATTGTGACCAATTCAGCTTCTTCCTCCTTAGTAAGATTTTGCTTCTGTTCCAATATCCCTAATTTATCAATTAATTCTAACTCGTTTTGTCTATTGATTTTTTTTAATTCTTTACTACGTTTAACTGCAACCTTTACAAATAAGGACTTATTCAACGGATTGGAATTATGACCATAAATATTACAAAGTATAAATGTAGTATTGTCTAATTTCACAGTCAGAATAACCCATCTTCCGTTCTCGCACTTAACAAAGTTCAGAACGTCTCCTTTAAATCTGTTCATCACAACCATAACTCCTGGTGAATGCGAAGTGCCGTGACTGAAAAAAATAGATTTTCCCCACTGAGATTTCCAAAATGTTTCATCCAAGTCCGTAGAATGTGTCTCTTGACAGAAAATAATGTCAGCATCAGTCCGTTTTAAAAAAAGAAATAAAGCCTTTCGCTTCGTAATTTCTTGAAGGCCCCTTACATTCAGTGATGCTATGCTCAAAGAATTAAACTTAAAGTCCATTCCGAAAAAGAACTAGAATCTGAACAACAACAAAAAATAATAAAATTGTTTCATTCACAAATTACCAAGCTTCAAGACCTGATGTCTTGAAGCTGAAATTTACTAGGTTAAATTTGAGAACCCGGAGATGCAGCAGGCAGTAAACATTTAGTGAAAAACAAAGCAAAAAAAATGGCCGATATGTTAAGAAAAGGTGAAGATGCCTCTTATGGTTTTTCAATCGGAATTCAATCAGTCATTAGTGTCGATCCTTTTCCCCTCGATGTATGCATATGGACCACGAAATACAGCCTTTTTACCTTCCTCTCTAGCCTTTTTCACCCTCGGCCACAGTTTCTCTCTTGCCGCTTTGTCTTCAGGCGACAGCAACCCAGAGATGCGTAAAGCGTTGTCCAGTAAAAATCTGGAGTTTTTGGCTGCCCTCCAAATCTCATCACGGTAACAGCACTTCGAGAAGAGAATGACAATGGGTCGCTTAAGAATAGCATTTGGTGGTGTTGATTTACGACCAAGACGAT
>NW_015506853.1:228330-237486 GCF_001515645.1 Sinocyclocheilus grahami | reverse complement strand
CCAGCTAGCGCTGTGACGTCGCTGACCCTAGTTACCTGTGGTTGGCCTGGCCGTGTGTCACTCAGAAAACAACAGGCCAATCAGAAGAGAGGCTCATGAATATTAATTAGACAGGCCAAAATCAACCTGTTCTCAGCAGAGCTCCTGAGAGAGGAGCTGGAAAAATATATTGAGATGGTTTTTGGTACTTATACCGCAAATATATATATTCTTAAGGACATCAAAACCTAAAATAAAACTCCAGAAAGGTGTAAAATATGTGACCTTTAACAGTAACTTAAGGTGTTTGACGAGTAAACATGGACTCTAATGAGGTGATGATCTGAATCAGGCGTTTTTATACCAGTATTTACGCTATTAACATTTCTAATTATTGTTCATTTCGTATGTAGCCTACTGAAGTACTTAGTACGTGAGGCAAAAGAATGAAGATCAAGGATAAACCTGTGTCTGCTCTACATGTGCTGTTCACCAGATCAACCAAAACAACACTAAACCATTCAGTCAAATAAACTCTCAGGTACCTTTTCTTTACCAAGTCGAAGATGAAATCGAATGAACTTACAGGTAAGTAGGAAGACACCAAGAGCGACTGAGGCAAAAGAATGAAGATCAAGGATAAACCTGTGTCTGCTCTACATGTGCTGTTCACCAGATCAACCAAAACAACACTAAACCATTCAGTCAAATAAACTCTCAGGTACCTTTTCTTTACCAAGTCGAAGATGAAATCGAATGAACTTACAGGTAAGTAGGAAGACACCAAGAGCGAACATGTTGCTGATAAAAGGGGAAATGCCTACTAAAGTTACCGGTTGAGTGGATCTATTTATAGGCTACATTTTGTTCCGAGGTCATGGCCAATTAATGTCAGCTGGGTTAGACTAAGTGATTGCAGTTTGTAATTCAGTAGGATCAAGATCACAATATGTAAGACTTTTGCATTAAAACATCCACAAACCACTAGAACAGTTTAATATATTTTGTTGACTTCTGTAGGCTACTTCCATCATCCCAATACAGGTCCAGAGAAATCATCATTTTGAAACGCTCCGCGTCCTTGTGCCATCTGTGAATGGCATTATATCTCCCAAGTTCAACCCTGCTTCTACAGCATGTATCCAATGTTCATTTCTATGTAGGCTTTTTTTTGTTGTGCATTTTGTTGTATATAGATATCATGAGCATCATGCTCTAATGTCAACAAATGAAATCTTATTGTAAAGTGTTTCCATTTCAAGTATTTTGATTGACTAGTTTGCCTTTTAAACGAAGTTATTTTAAATTTCAAAAATGACAATGTTATAATTAGAAAGATCCCTTAATCTTGGAAGACTCCCCGATGTGGACTTCAGTCAACATTTACTGCCATGTAAATGTTTAGTACAAGAATCAATATGCTAGGAAAGGCTGGACTACACTATGAATACAGTCACCCCTTATGTGTACTGTCAAGTATGAGAGAGTATGAAGGTAGTGACTTGATGTGCACGTGACACTGTAATGCAGATAAAACGACAACAGTGTGAATATGAAAAGACTTTATTTACTGAAAAGAAACGTCTTTTAGCACAGACCATTAAATATGGTGGAACTTTGAGGGAAAATCTTCCCTGTACACTTGCCTTCAACAAACATTGACCGTTTATGTGAGAGAAAGAAGTGGTAATACGACCAAGTCTCTTGCGTTCAAACATTCTCATTTCCCCTCAGTGGGCATGATGGTCATATGAGAAGTTCTTATGTTACATTTTGGTAGTATAGTACAGATGTTTAGCCATGAATACACAGCATAATTATTCTTACTACTTATAGTCTTTGCAAACCATTGAGTGCTGCTTCCTTTGCAACCAGAAAATGGAGTTTTAATAATCAATTTGATCATTTATATTCTGGAATAAAAATCTTATGTGTAATTACTTCAAAACTGTGCAAAGCATTTTTTTTACGGTGTTGCCAGAATTCTTTGGTTCTAGATGTGACACCTCTTTGCTCAGAGCTCTTCATAGTCACTGGATCCAATCAAACCAAGGGGCAAAAGCATGGCAATAATTACCTATACTAGTCCAAAACAATCAATCTCTGGAGCAAAACTTTGATCTGTAGTTTCCTCTTAATAATCATCAATCTTTAAATTGTAGTTGTAGTCCAGTGCATCTGTCAACTCAATCTCTTCTGGTGGGGTTGTGTTCTCTTCAAAGGTTTCCCCAAGAGGCCAAGAGTCATACCAGGGAGTTGTACTCTCTGTGGTAGGTGGAACTGTGGTTGTGGTCGTCGTGGTTGTGATAGGTAGCATTGTTGTTTTGTTGGCCAGAAGCCTCTGTTGCCTTAGGCGGCGGATTCTTATTAGCCGTAGTCGACGAAGCCGAGCCTTATTCATGTCCCCACCATTACCGTTAGGAATTTGGTTACTGAATTTAGAATTTGGGATTTGGTTAGTGCTGTATGTATAGTGCTGTCCACTACCCCTGTTGCCACTGCTCAGCAATCGGATGGGCCTATTGCCGTGGAGAGCCATGATCTGTTTAATGCGGTCCCAGTTAGATTTGTTGAGGTCAAAGTTGCACAAGGTAGCGCCTGGGTCGAACCCTACCACACACAGACGGGTGAAGGGGGAGTAGCCTTCTGCTCTGGCTGTTACACGGTACTCACCAGGGTTTAAAAGTCGCCAGTAATCTCCAGATTCACCTAGGAGTAGAAAACTTTTTTTTATTGAAACTGTTCAGTACCCAAAAAACAGGGCAATTTTCAGAACTACAGAAAATATCTCACCTGTCCTAACGTCATGGTTGACTCCCTCCACAGACACAGTGGCATTGGAAATAGGGTTGCCCTCCTTATCCCTCACAACTCCCTTAATGCCCCGATGCACCTGGGAAAAGGACCATGGTTAATGTAATATAGCGCAGGGTAGGGCTGGACAATAATTCAATATCACTATGTATCGCGATATAATTTTTTTCAATAACAGTGATATGATTTTTAAGCACATTTCCGATATTTCGATATGCATTATCAGTTTCCCATACATTGATTTATTTGTGCAGCTTGACTTCGTTGAATAAACATGAGCACTGCACGTTTCAAAATCATAACACGGCGGGTGTTTTATATGAATGTATCTCTAAAGGGAATTGACTGTCTTCAGAAAAGTTTCGATGGCATTTTCATTTGATCTGATAAAGTAGCGTTCATGAGCGGAGCTGCTTTGATTACAGCCATTACTGGAGAAACCGCTAGTTTTATTACTCTAAAACCGCCTCCTGCTGGCAGAGAATCAGATTTCATTTTAAATAAGCCCGTCTCCAGCAACATTTCCAGTTTTTGTTGTTTAATTTTTTTGTTTTTTTGCAGCGACTCAGAGCACTTTTCATACCCTATTTTCTGGCTGAAGCACATTTGATTCAATCTATAAGAATAATCAGCCTACACTACCAGTCAAAAGATTTTTAATGTTTTTTTTTTTTTTTAAGAATTCTCTTCTGCTCACCAAGGCTGCATTTATTTGATCCAAAGTACAGCAAAAACAGTAAAATGTTGAAATAGTTTTACTATTCAAAATTGCTTTCTATTTGAATAGATTTTAAAATGTAATTTATTCCTGTGATCATACATAGGTAAATTTTCAGCATCATTGCTCCAGTCTTCAGTGTCACATGATCCTTCAGCAATCATTCTAATATGCTGATTATCAATATTTAAAACAGTTGAGTAAATTTTTTCAGGATTCTTTGATGAATAGAAAGATCCAAAGATCAGCACTTATCTGAAATAAAAAGCTTTTGTAACATTATACACCATTCCATTCAGTAGAATTTTTATTATTTTTTTAGGAAAGAAATTATAGAAATTAATACTTTTATTTAGCAAGGATGCTTAAAATTGATCAAAAGTGATGATAAAGGCATTTATAATGTAACAAAAGATTTCCATTTCAGATAAATAGTGTTCATATCAATATCGGAATTATATCGTATCGACCGAAATTAAGAAATATATCGTGATATCAATTTTGGCCATATCGTCCAGCCCTAGCGCAGGGCAGTGTTGTAGTCAGACTGAAGTCCATCTCATGCCTGATTCCAGGACCGTATTTTTTGGAGCATTTGGACTCAGCAAGGAACTTGCCTCAAAAATAGGATCTTGGACTTGATACGGATTTGATTTGGTTTTGACCAGACTCAAGTACTACAACTCTGGCGCTGGGTTCTCAAAGTCTTACCTACAAGGGATTTTCTGTTTCTAAGCCCTTGCAACTGTCCTGTGCCCATGATGGGGAAATGAGTAGCTCACCTGAGCCATGAAGGTCAGCAGGGCCTCTCTGTTATGCTCCCACTCTCTTAAAAGTTCACTCTGATGAGGAAACTTATCACAGCCCAGGAAAATGGACAGCTCAAAACAGTTAGTGTGAAGGTAGCTGAAGTCATTCATACCTAGAAGAGAGGTAGGGACAGGAACAGGTATCAAAAAGAAAATCTCTACAGTTATCAAAAAGAGTCTCTAGGGTGTCAATGTAGATTCAATTTGATCTTACAGATCCTCCTAGATCAGGGCTGGGCAACTTCGGTCCTGGAGGGCCACTGTCCTGCAGAGTTTAGCTCCAAGCCTGATCAAACAGACCTACCTGTAGCTTTCTAGTGGTCTTGAAGACATTGTTTAGCTTGTTCAGGTGTGTTTGATTAGGGTTGGAGCAAAACTCTGCAGGACAGTGGCTCTCCAGGACCAAAGTTGCCCAGTGTCCTAGATCAAGGGTGTCCAATTCTACTTTTGGAGGGCCACTTTCCTGCAATTCCCACCTTCCTATCAGAAAAAGCATTTGGACCCCGAAACGTTGACTTACAACATCAGACTTAACGCCAGATAAAAACTTCCAGGCAGGACCAGGGAAGCTAACCTTTGCAGGGCCCACAGAAGTAGGATTGGACACCTTCTTCTAAATTATCCAATTAATGATCTATCACATGATGGTGCAAGGCAAGTTCCTAATGCTCACTTCCTGGGATGGGCTTCCACTTGGCACGGTTGACAATTCCCAGCCCACCTGTTGGGTCATCAGCATGGCATCCTCCCTGAAAGGTCTGAGTCATGGTGCGGTGAGTAGAGGCATAAGATATGGCCAACCAGCGGAACAAAGATTGGTCCTCAATCACTCTGATCTCCTCTTCTGGTTCACCCTCTCCATATCCCTCCCTATATCCCTCTGAGTATCCTTCTTGATAACCCTCATGGTACCCTTCAGAGTGACCCTCATGATGGTACCTTTGGCTCTCATCGTGGTAGCCTTGGTTCTCATCGTGGTAGCCTTGGTTCTCATCGTGGTAGCCTTGGTTCTCATCGTGATACCCTTGGCTCTCCTCATGATATCCTTGGTTTTGATGGTGATGCCCATAACTTTCTTGATGGTACCCATAGTTCTCTTGATTATATGCATTTTCATGAGGGCCACTGTAGCTCTCCTGATGGTATCCAATGTGAAGGTAAGGGTTGGGTTCTTCTTCTTCATCTTCATATTGTCGCTTACGTCTGTTTGCTCTAGAATTTAGTTTTTTCTCCATCTCCTCAGATTCCTTGGTGAGACGGCGCATGTCAAAGGGGTATGTCACAAGTCTCTCGCCACCCTGCAGGTTGGCACCAAGCACAAATGGCTGGCTCTTCATCCAGGAGATTAGGGCAAGAGTCTCCACAGCAACCTGCAAGGCAGAACATAAAGTTAGTTTATGTCCTTTAAAGGGCACCTATTATGCAAAATCCACTTTGGACATAAATGTGTGTTGGCAGTGTGTGAACACAAACACCCTACAATGATAAAAATCCACCCACTCCTCATTTTTCAATCCCCTTTAAACCAAATCAGTCTCACTAGGCAAGCCGTTTTGATTCTCTATGCAATGTGACGTCACATTGCATAGGGCCGGGCCACAGGGGTTGATTGACAGCTCTGTATTGCTATATAGTTTCCGCCCTCAGTGGTTGTATGCTGTCCTCCATTTTCTCCACTCTCGAGTAGCTGTAACGTCAACAATGTTTTGTAAGCAATCCCGGTGCTCTGTGTTTGGATGTAAGACTGAACATAATAGTCTTCATTTTCTCCCAACATCTGAGCTGCTGAGGATGCTGTGGATTACTTTCATTTTTCAAGGTAATGCATCTCAAAATATACCTAAATACGTTTATCACTCCAGACTCCTTTGTGAATGTCATGTCGTTATAGTGGTTAGCATTTTCACTGTATTTGTGTGCATACATTATCTTAGTATTTTAATTGATCAGCACCGTACTTGTACCCGTACTCAATTAATTTGCGCCGCGCTCTCTATTCGGTAGCACGGTCGCGCGGCTTGGTCCATTGAGCGAGTTCCACATACTCCATGACGTATACGTTACGCCTCTTCTGGAGACGCGGCGGGAATATGCAGCTCATTTGCATTTAAAGCGATACACTCCAAAACAGCTCTTTTTTAGACTCAACAATGTTTTGTAAGCAATCCCGGTGCTCTGTGTTTGGATGTAAGACTGAACATAATAGTCTTCATTTTCTCCCAACATCTGAGCTGCTGAGGATGCTGTGGATTACTTTCATTTTTCAAGGTAATGCATCTCAAAATATACCTAAATACGTTTATCACTCCAGACTCCTTTGTGAATGTCATGTCGTTATAGTGGTTAGCATTTTCACTGTATTTGTGTGCATACATTATCTTAGTATTTTAATTGATCAGCACCGTACTTGTACCCGTACTCAATTAATTCTCAATTAATCTATTCGGTAGCACGGTCGCGCGGCTTGGTCCATTGAGCGAGTTCCACATACTCCATGACGTATACGTTACGCCTCTTCTGGAGACGGGGCGGGAATATGCAGCTCATTTGCATTTAAAGCGATACACTCCAAAACAGCTCTTTTTTAGACACACCCCAAAAATGACATTTTCTAGCTGTTATAATAAATGATCTGTGGGGTATTTTGGGCTGAAACTTCACAGACACATTCTGGGGACACCCAAGACCAATATTACATGTTGTATAAAGGGGCATAATAGGTGCCCTTTAATCTGAACTCTAGCCAATTTCAATACGTTCATGATCAGAGTATGTGAGTTTTGCTTTGATTTATTAAATATACATACATAACACAGCATTATTTCCTTACTTACTGAGCCATTGCTTGACAGTATACCCTCAGGGATGGGTACATGGTGATTTGGTATCAATTTGGGTACCATGCCCTTATCCTCTGCATCCCAAAAAATGTTATTTAAGTCTGGAAAGTTCTGGAAGATGTCATGGCCATCTTCAGTCCAGTGCCCTAATGTCCAGCTACCCAACTCTGAGCCCTGTGAAACAAAGTGATATTGCTTACAGTACTTTAGTGAGATTAAAGTCCTAGATTAAAGTAAATCGCATCAAAATTCCTATTTGTAGATTTAGTAGACTGTTTTATCCACATTCATCTGTCTATTATTGATCAGTTAATCCTGTTCAGTCAGGCATCACTTAACTAGTGAACGACATTGGCATTGCTCGCACCATACTCTACTGGTAATGTGAAGTTGCATTTGTTTATATGAAATACAGTTTATGCAAGACTATAAGCCCTGATGGTTTAAGTCTTATGGAAGAAAGTACATGTGCCACTTTCTAAACATTGTTCTGTTAATTTTAGCAGTCCAGCATGTCAAATTCTGGCTTAACTTAACTTTAGCTTTTTTTGTAATATCACTAAACGCTAAATATTAAATATCCAAGATAGGTGGTGGTAAGAATTTTTGGGAAATCTGTTTGAAAGCCTTTATTATTTTAGCAATTTCTGACCACCTAGTAACACAGAAATTACATATTTGACTTTTAATCTTTTTATACATTTTAAACATACCTTTTCAAAAGCTTTCATATGGCCATCAGGATTAACTGATGGCATCAGATGAATTCGTGTCTCATCCACAAGGTGGCGCACTCGAGGGTTGCCATCTTTATACTCTCTACAAAGGTACTGCATAAGCATCAGAAGAATCTCTCGTCCCAAAGCCTCATTACCATGATAACCTGCTGTGTACCTGAACTCTGGCTCTCCTGAGGAAAGATGGTATGCGTTCATGAAATAGATAATGAACACACATTGCTTGTTTCAGTACCATACTGGAATACTGTGTCTTCCATATTTACTCTAATGTTCCTCACCTGTTTCATGCATCCCAGGATTGTCAGTAATCTCCATGGCATAAATTTCCAAACCTTTAAAGCTCTTGCCCAAACTGTAGAATCTGGTGATGTTGGGACACTTATCAGAGATGGATTTCATGAGCTGTGACAATAAGAAAAGTCAAATTTGCATATCCACTCATCCCAAATGGTCTGTGCTACAAATACGAATGACACCTCAAACTTTGTGGCTTAGAAACAGAGAAATTCCCTGGTAGCCATCCACAATTTTCTTAAATGTAAACTCTAGTGTATTCTCTAGTGTATCTTTTTCTCATTTGTAAACTTTTAAGACTCCAGGAATTGGTACTCTCCCATCACCTTCTCCATGTCAAGGTAGTTGTGATGGGTATAGTCCAAGTCATCTCGATGCGTCACTTCATTCTGACTCTGGTACTGGCTGAGAGGATCTGAGTAAAGAGTAAATGCACAATATTGTGTAATATACGTAAACTATTGATAAACAGGTATTTAAAGCTGCAGTCCGTAACTTTTTTTTGGTTAAAAATGATCCGAAATCAATATTTGAGGAAGTATATAACTAGCCAGTGTTCAAAACTATCGCCTTACTTTAGCCCGATTCACAACGGTTAGCTTATAATAATGTTTTCTAATTTGAGTGGTATGGGTAGGTTTTCGTGGGAAATTCGAGCATCATTACGTCACGTCTGTAAACATAAAGAAGTTGTCCCAGCTACTAGGCTATCGCATGTGAGGATCCTGCAGGTGGCGGATCGTTTATAGCCTTTTCTCACAGCAGCCGGAATAATTATATGTATCATTTTGATAGTGGATTGTAATCCATAAAGGATTACGTGTTTATGAAACACATGTGAATGAAATTAAATTATATTCCAGTTATAAATGTGCTTCTGATTACAGATAGCCTGGGATTACAAAGATTTGTATTGTAAAGAAAACCAGTTTGAAGGGAGCATAATTAGCTTTTTGGGTTAA
>NW_015506853.1:199174-228248 GCF_001515645.1 Sinocyclocheilus grahami | reverse complement strand
CTTAACCACTTATTTCTAGTCGTGTCCTCTTTTGGAAGGCCAAACAAAGTAGTTTCGCTTTCACAACGAAACACAGCGTCACACACGGCGGGCTTGAGTGAGCGGAGGCCGGAGGCCTAGAGTGAGCAGAGGGTGGCGGGCTAGAGTGAGCGGAGGCCGGCGGCTTGAGAACGGCGTGGCCGGCAGATTCATTACAGATCTTCTTTATGCACCAAGAGCTTGTAACACTCCAAAGAGAAAGGAAAACTTGAAATCGTATCATATGACCCCTTTAAACAATGTGGATCCAGACAGGAATATTAGTAATAGGAAATACTTTAGCACACAATGCACAAATAAATAAAAAAAGGGAAAAAAAGACAGGTTTACCATCAACAGGTCCAGAGTCTCTCACCTGGTACTGGGCAACCCAAAACCTCCATCCTCATACACATGGTGCCATTCCAGCTCTGTGGCAAGATGCGGATATAACGTGCTACTACCGGCTCCATAAACTGAGACAACACTGGGGTGTTTTTATCGGCGTTACCAAAGAATAACTGAGAGCAAAAAGAAAGGAAACAAAAAAGAAACTTTATTGTTGAAATTACATAATGTATTTTTAAAAAGTGCTGCACTTTAAAATGCCCCTATTATGCCATTTCGAATATAATTTTTGTCTATGTTCTACGTTGGCCGGCCCACAAACACAACATTTTACTGACGACTGCTTCTTTAATCTCAGGGAGTTCAACGTGGGATTCACAAAACACTTGCTCTTAAAGGTGGCTCAGTACCCAATTTATTTGGACCAGCTGACTCCACTGAATCACAACCTGTAAGTATGATAAATAATAGATGTTTATATTTTCTATTGAGCATTTAAAATACGGAACTATGGCAATGGGCGTATCATTTCTGACATGCGCTGTATGTGGTAGACCAATCGCAACAGACTGGGCCATCTGACCAATCGGAGCAGAGAATGCTCACAGAAAGGAGGGGTTTACAGAGATTGAATCTTAGAATTGCTTTGAATGAATCATTTGAGAATCACTGGAAAATGAGGTGATATTAAATTAATATTTTGAGAAAACGAAAGCGTTGTTTGACCTTGCATGCATGTAAACCTATTGTAGGAGACTCCCAAAACAATATTAGGAATGTTAAAAATTGCATAATAGGGGAACTTTAAGCCTGGCCTACTGTAACACATGTATAGAAACAATTTTCACTCAAAATGACTCAGAAACAGCAAGTAGCACGTTGAACTAAACATGACATTTTGAAGAAATATACAGATAAAAATATATTTTATTGTAAAGCATACTCCAGTAAGCCTTGTTTTATTCAAAAACTTAACATTTGTGTTCAGCTGAAAGAAACACCTTGAGGGTGAGTAAATGATGACAGAATTTTACATTTTGGGTGAACTATATTTTTAAGCACCACAGAAAGATTTGGCAACCAAAAGAAGACGAAAATGATGACAATCTGGCAACCTACCCATTCAGCATATCCATCATCAAGGACGGTCCACTCTCTGCTGTCATTACTAAATGCCACATAGTAAGAAGACACATAGTCACTCCTGAAACAACAAAACAAGAACAAGGACCGTATATGTGGACTTTAGATAGTTTGGCATACTATAGTAAGCATACTGTGCATAGGCTACAAGGTTTTTATTGTATGTATTACTCTAAGGGGTCATCTCGACCCTGAGTGATAACGCCAGTGAACTCTGTTAGTGTGCGAGCGTCCAATTCAATCCAGTGCACCTTCTCTTCAGGGTTAGCACACCATGCCCCACCATTCATATCATCTTCATCACCAGACGCCTGTGAGACATTGACACGTTACATTTTTCTATACATTTCAGTCATGCCAGTATTAATTTTCAGAGTGAGTCTCTGCATATTTTTGTACCTGAATATTGAGACGAGCTCTGAGTGAGCCATAGCGATGTTGATAAACAGAGGAAGTCAGTAGCTGGTCATTCTCTATGCGATGAGACTCCATACCCAGAGGAGGACATACTGACAGACAATGCAAGCCAGAGAAAAAAAACTTAATATAGACTATACCTTCACACAATAAGTTGGAGTACAGACTGAAATTGGTTTATCTGTGCTTTCTCACTAAACACTGCTACAATTTTCTGATTGCACCACTTTATTTTATTTTATTTACACCTTTACTTTATATATATTTTTTGTATGTTCTTAGTCATTCTAAAATGTATTTTTCTTTATATCATTATAATATATTTTTACTATTTTATTATTTTAAAACGGACACCAATTTGTATGGTAATGTATAAATATGTACAGGTACATATATATTGATATTAGTTTTAACTAGCAAGATAAATGGAAACAATATAGACAGAATATACACACATTCTTGTGTCATCAAGATATAATGAAACTAACTATATTGGAGCCAAATTACTTATATTTCACTTAAAACTATACCTTACAACCTATATTTAACAATGTATAACTTCAAAACAATTTATTCTGCCACTTGTCCTGATTCAGCGTAATGTGCCTGAAGATGAAGGACTACATCCATGCATCTGTTTCATGAGCAGGGAGGACATTTGGAATTTCCTTTGAAAAGAACCAGCTGTGGAATTGGAGCAGGATTTGGCAGGATTCAGCATCTGTAATGACTTAAAAACAGCTACAAAAGTCTTACAAAATGTTTTAAGGACTCATATTCACTTGAAACTAATAAAGTCTTCGTCGAGATAGGATAACACTATTTCAGTTATGTTTGTTAGCATTAATTATTTTAGCATTAGTATCTAAGACACTGAACTGAATGCCAAGGTTTCACTTTAAGAAACGTCTTTGTCTGGTAAGAACTGAGAGCTGGGAGAACTTCAGTATTACATCACTTCACTGCTCTTATATAAGCTTATTGCATGTCAGTGTTTTATTTGTTTTTTTTCACAGTTATTTTGTCCCAAGTGTATTTATTGCTTTATGTTATCTATTACGTGATGGATCCCATCTGGCTACGTGCCTAAACCCAGTCCCCACCGCTCACTTTTAGGCTCTCTGTACACGCGTGGAGGAGGTTTGTGAATCCTGGGTTTTCTATCTTCCTCTTCCTCATACCTCCTCTCTTCGTTTTCTGAGGAGACAAATAATTGGTGAAAACACAAAGTTCAACACTGATATGAGCATGAAATATAAAGATTGATCTCTTAACTTCCTGGTAGTTAAAGGGATAGTTTACCCAAAAATAAACCTGGAGCACTGAACGAGTTGAGATGGTCCTCACTGCAGAACACAAGATCCAGGGGGCGTGGTTGGATCCCCCTGATTCCTAAACCCACCCATCTCCACCCCCTAGATGTGGATCCAACCACGCCCCCTGGATCTTGTGTTCTGCAGTGAGGGGCTATTGAACGAGTTGGCAAAAACCAGTATCATAGGACCATATACGCCGGTATTTTGGTTCATTTCAAGTCAGAGTGACTTGAGTCATGAATGTCCAAAAGTGAGTTTTGATTTGAGTAACTTGTAGATCTGTACTGCTCGAGCCGCTAACTATTTCAGATGATTTGGTGATCTGGTTCATTTAAAGGGGTCATATGATCCGGAAGTAGATGCAATTAGGAATATTTGGTTAAGATTTATTTACAACAGAACAGCACAACCCAGATGTTCGAATTTGTGCAACGCATTTTATAGGACCTAGAAGAACCTAGAAGAGTACAAGGCTGGCTGTGCACAAAGGCTATTTCTAAAAAAAAAAAAGGGTCAATTCCGACTTTGCTATGACAATCTGGCGCTTCTGAATCAGCGACTGTAAGTATGTTTTGTTATTAGTTTAAGTATTTGCTATTGACTGTTCAAATGCAGAGTTTTGCGCAGCGCAGAGTAACGCGTCGTGTGTGTGTGTGTGTGTGTGTGAGGGGAACAGGGTCACATCACAGGAGAGTGAACTGCCTGTCAGAAATCATAGCACGTCAGCTGTCTTAACCGCGGCTTGTGTACTGCATGTACTGTACGTCTTGAACTGATGGTAAAACTAACAACATTATTGACTGTCTTGATATTTACTTTGAAAGCTGAAGCTCGCGATTATGGTAAGGGGCGTTACATTTCCTACGCATGCTTGTGGTGTTCGGCCAATCACAATGCACGGGGTCAGCTGGCCAATCAGAGCAGACTGCGCTTGTCGGAAGGAGGGACTTTGTAGAAAACGAAGCGTTTGAGAGAGGCGGGGCATAGAGGACCTACAATAATGTACAGTATTTGAAAAATAATGTGTTTTTTGAACATTAAAGCATGTCAACATATTCTGTTACACCAAATACACAAAATAATTATCTTTAAAATAGCATCATATGACCCCTTTAAATCACTAAAAAGAACCGGTTTAAAAGAATGATTCATTCGTGAACTGGACATCACTCCAAACCGTTTGTCTGAGGCTCTGGATTACAGGTAATTGTGTAGTAAATAACATTCAGTTTCTTGCACAGACCGATCATTTAGCTTCATAAGACCTTAATACATCGTCAGGAGCCACGGGTATTCATTTTGTGTTGCCTGATATGCTTTTTTTTAATTCTCAAAATTGGGCAACCACTGACTTGCATTATGTGAATGATTAAGGATTAAAAAAAAAAAAAAAAAAATCATCTTTACTGTTCTACTCAAGAAAAAAAAGTCACCTGCACCTTGGATGGGTTGGCGGTGAGTAAATTAACAGCAAATTTTCATTTTTGGGCGAACTGTCCTTTTAATTGATAGTATTCAGTGTTGTTATTGCTAACAAATGAAAGAAAGAAATAAGGGTAAGTTCATATCTCATTATAGTAGGTATTTTACAAGTGCACATTTCTTTAGAGGATTCCTAAAAGCACAAATTAATGAAAATGAATATCTTGGCCACTAGCATGGCATATAGCTAACTGGTTAAAAAGATTTGATCAGCTACAGCTGTTATGATTCCAATAGTGGATTCACATTCTGATGAATGTGAATGCTAAAAGGTAGCTTTCATCAGTTATTACTGTATATAAATCTCCTTGGCTCAAACAAACAGAGCAATGTTTGAAGAGCGCCACAGAGCAACACTCCACATATAAATCAACATGCGAGTGTCTCACTAATAGTTTCTGGACATTAAACTGAAAAGAGAAAGTATGTTGAAAAAATACACATGAAAAATTTACAAAATTACCTTTCACAACAATCAGGTGAGCAATTTAAAATGAAACATGAAGAAACACATGAATCTGGCACCAAATATCTTAAACTCAGATTCTTGCTATTCTTTCGACAAACTGTTCACAAGCCTCTGGAATGCTCTGGAGCTCCATTTACATTTATCTTTACAATCCAGAGAAGGGAGGATGTAATATAGATCTGTGCCCTGTAAAACTGAAGGTTATATTTCTTAAAATGCTCAAAGACCCATCATAGTAACATAATGGTTTTCCAGGTTACATCTTGACCATGCATTCGCAAATCAAAGATAATGTCCTTTAGATGTTAGCATCAGTCTTTGCTTTTTAAGCAAGTAAAAAGCCTTTTAGCGTTATTAAAACTGAAGTTAGTCCAACTTCAGGTTGTGGTTCATGTGTCTTTTTGCTGATTTTTAGTAAATGTAAGAATAAAAATGTAAGAATAATGCAGATTGTTAGTAATGTTTAAAGATGAACATTTACTGTAATGAAGCAATTTAGGGTTACTTGATTATCCATACATCTTTTTTTTTCTTTAGAAAAATCATGTTAATATCTCTCTTTGACCCCTTTATACAAATTGAGGGATGCCACATGCTTATTTCGGTGGTAATGCCACAGATGCTGTTAATAGAGCTGAACTTTTGTTGATCCTGGAACTTTTCTTCATTACTTTTTCAGTTCGCTTTCTAATTTTGGTTGGTAAGTCCTGTTCCACAATATCCTGCATATCAAAACTTTCCTGCTTCGCTGTCTTAGGTCAGTGAAAAGGAAATGTTCAGTTTGTTAGGAACCAAAACTGAAAACAGAGCTCATGGGAACAGGGTCTGGTTCACAGTTGTTAATGAATGCTTGTCATTCAGCAATTTCCCACAAAGTCTATAATCAAGTGCAAGCAGATTGTGGGGCAGCTGGAAGACAAAGCAGAGGTGATTTCCATGCTAACTGTGTTATTAAAATAATTTGTAGTGCAGATAGTTAGAATTTGGAGACGGCAAGATAGAAAGGCTTGATGAGGACTGTGCCAGTGTAGGCCAAACACATTCATGTTTTTCATCAGTAAGGTATTTTTTCGTTTCAGCGCAAGACAAACCAACCAAATGGAATAAAATACAATGAAAGAACAAATGAAACTACACATATCTTGCTTGTGAATTGTATGTCCAAGTATCTGAATAAAACCAATACACTTACTGGAATAAACAATACATTACTACAATATTGTTCTAGTAGACCGAATGTTAGTTATGGTCCTCTTAATTGTATTGTTGTTCTGAATGTCTGTACATCTGTAAGTACCTGCAGTTTAGTGTCTACATGTTTAGTACAACAGAGCTTTTTAAACTTGACAACTTATTTGAGGATTTGAGTGAGGAACACTACCTTTTTCCTCTTGCTCTTTTCTTTCTCTTTCTCTCCCTCTTTCCCTCTCCTCTTCCAGTTTCCTTTCTGTTGACAAATCAGAAACCAACGGTGTAAGTGAAAGCACTAAATAACAGTTCAGTGTCACACATTAAACAAGTACAGCAGAGGTTTGACATGTTTGAGACCACTGAATTTGAAAAGTTAGAAGGTACAACATAAGAAATAAATCCAAATTCTGAGCTTTTAGGTCACTAATCAAGTAAATGACATGGATCATGTGAACTTGTTAGTACAAAAGGTCAGATTGAGGCACAAGATTATTATCTATCTATTCTCATTAAAGCAAAAGAGGATAAACCAAATACTAAATTCAAAATATATAAGACAATACTGGCTGAAAGTCATATTTACAACTTAAGTGGATTAGATAAAAATTGAATCAGATAATCAAATCAAAATTGTCCTCAAAGCTTTGGCCAGATTTCTATTTTTATACCCTAATAAAAGCAGGCTCTGGCTGCATAATCAGAAACAGTTTTGTTACTTATTATAATTTTATAATTTTATTAAGATAAGTGCTCCATGCACCACATATCATCTTACCTCGTAAATATCGATAACAGAGATAAAATGTTTTTTCTAAATGCACTTAAGGTATTATACAATTAGGTCCAAAAAGTTTAATCAACTAACAATAACTAACATTGAGCAATGCATTTGTTACAGTATTTAATAATCTTTGTTAACAGTCAAAAAGAGTACAACTATTAATTGTTAGTTCATATTAGCTCAAAATATGAACAAATACAAAAACTTTAGATTTGAATAAAGTATTAGTACATTTTGAAATTAATATTAACTCAAATTAATAAATGCTTTAAAAGTATTGGTAACACTTTACAATAAGGTTCCATTTGTAAACATTAGTTAACCATATTAGTTAACCAACTAACAATGAAAAATAATTCTAAAGCATTTATTAATCTTAGTTAATGTTGATTCCAACATTTACTAATACATTATTAATATGAAAAGCAGTATCTATTAATGTTAGTTAATGGACCCGAGCTAACATGGACTAACAATGAACAGTTTTATTTTTAGTAACTAAATGTAATGCTCATTGTTAGTTAATGCATTAAATATAGTTAATAAGTGGAATCTTATTGTAAAGTGTTACTGAAGTATATTTTATTGACTAATTTTATCAACCATATTGCAAAGTGTTACCATCTTTTCTTTCCGTTTTATGAGTAAGATTATTTGGGGAGGAGATATGCTGCAAGAAAAATGGTTGGAAAAATATTTCCATTTATCATTTTCATCCAATGGCAACATGACTTAAAATCTTCAGCCTGACATCAAGCGGCACCTCTGTGTCTCTGAAACTGTTTATTTGAGTGCAGAAATGACAGGTCACTCTGTTTGTACCCTCATTAAGATGAGAGCGAGGCCAACACCTCTCATGCCGTCTCACTTGGTTTGTTTTCTTTTTAAAATAGAGTATCAAAGCAGTATGTACCATGTCCATATTCATATTCTTCATACCAGTTGTTTTCAAATGGAGGGATGGTGGGCTCTTCTGTGACAGAAAAGAAAAGAAATACAGGTTCAATTTGGGAGAGAAATTTTAATGACTCATAAAATGTTTGCTAAATGTCTGTCGCCGCTGGTCTGCTGTCTTTTGTAAGAACCACACCAGACATTGTGGATTCTGAATGGTGTAAAAAGATATTTTATGAGATGGGTGTATATTGTGGTAAAAGCTTTATTTGATTCACACACAAATTTACAGGGTGCTTAAATTCACTCTTTTGTAATGTTAAATGTATTACTAAAACAAACTTTTTTTTGTCTGTGTTTAACATGTTTTAGAACTATAGTTACAATTACATAATGGGGACATTATGTAAATTTAAGACACAGTAAGTAGCAGCAGTCTGCAATAATAGTAAAACAAAGAAGTAGCACAAGAAAATGTAATAAATCATAATTTATTCTCATTTTATATCGAATAGGACGCAGTGTTTAGAAATAATGATGGTCTACCTGTGGTAGTGTAATGCCTGTCATTGTCGGTAGAGCTGATCTCTTTGCCATCAGGGAAAGGCATGTTTTCTGCCACCTCATCTGTTCCCAAAGAATAAACGTATAAGTTTATTAGCTGAACAATCAGTCATTTGTGACCATTACTAACTAACTACAGGTCATGATTAATGTAAAAACCTTAATTACTGGAAGACTCACATCTGGCATCCCAGTAATCACCATCCTCATCAGGTGGACGGCCGGCGATCACAGAGGTTGTAGGTGTGGGTTCATCCACCTTCCAATAGTCATCGTCTAAAAATAGGTTAAAGGAAATGTTGATCATGATGAACAAAAGTGGTGTTCATTTACACAGACATGAGTGATATTCTGCTTACACGAGTCAGGATAAGGTGGGGAATACTCATCCGTGTCAGGAGGAAAGTCTGTTGGGAATTCTGTGGTTTTCTCTGTTGGAGGGACTGTGGGATTTGCTGCTGTTGTTGTCTCTACAGGAAATTCTGTGGATACCAAACAATCTTTGTGAATGCAAGTCAATACTCCTAAATAATAACTAATAAAATCTTGATCTTATTCCAGGTGCAGCATGTTCTCCAAGGTTGTTTAACAATGATATATGCTTCAGTGGAAGCCACAATTGACTTCATTTGAATTATTTTTTAAATGGACGAATAGCTGAATTCTGGGTGAAGAACTACACTACCCATAATTCCTGAAGAGAGATCCACCAATCAGAGAAGCTGCTGTTACCATACAAATCTCTCAAACTACAAACGCTCACAGTATTTTTCAATAAACTTATTTCAGCAGTTTTATATTGTATGCCATTCACAATGGTTCATTGGATGAGTTAATTCATTTGTAAAAGAATGTAATTTGATATTCATATCAAATCAGAGAGTGCAATGTTATGATTCATCTCTGAGCTGGTTGGTTTGATTGCTGAGTCTTTATAAAGAATGTTTTGAAATCCCCATTAAAAGAAAACAAGTGGGAAAAGCACTTCTACAGAACCAAGGCGGTCACTGTTCTGCTCCAGTCCGCACCAAAAATACACAGATCTATAAGATCAAGTCTTTTAATGAGAAGGTCTTTTCTAACCTTCATCCCAGTACTGTTCAGGTTCAGGGTCATAAAACTCCTCATCATACTCAGTGACCACAGTGGTTGTGGGAGCCACAGTGGTGGTGGTGATCGTGGTGGTCTCCTCCCTGTTCTTCTTGCCTTTCTTCTTCCCACCCTTCTCTCCTTTGTTCTTCTTCTCACCCTTGGGCTTCTTGGTGGGCTTGGGTTCTTTCTGTCGTTTTCCTCTTCCCTTCCTCTCAGTTTCTCGACGCATTCTCTTGGCTTAAAGAACAAAAAGAAAATGAAAGAGAATGAAAAGAACAACCTGGCAAAAGTAACTCTTGAATTTTGGAGCAAGTGAGAAAACTGTAGTTTATAACTCAATCATAGACTATAACCATACATCTAGTTCACATAAGAGCTAGTTGAAGGTTACTTTGTGGTTAGTCTCAAACTGTCTGATGCATATTGGAAACAAAACTGTCACTTTCCAAAAACAGCAAGCTAATCTTATTGGTTGCATTTATGCAATTTCCATTCCAGAGTTTACAGGCCGTGTTTACAAAGTAGTTTTTGGATGTCACATGCCGGCTGGATGATCTGTCTATATCGGTGGTTTGTGGCTAGAATAAGTTGTAAAGAGGGCCATACTTTATTCCCACAGTCAAAAGTCTCTCTCTCTCTATATACAGTGGGTATGGAAAGTATTCAGACCCCCTTAAATTTTTCACTCTGTTATATTGCAGTCATTTGCTAAAATCATTTAAGTTAATTTTTTTCCTCATTAATGTACACACAGCACCCCATATTGACAGAAAAACACAGAATTGTTGACATTTTTGCAGATTTATTAAAAAGGAAAAACTGAAATATCACATGGTCCTAAGTATTCAGACCCTTTGCTGTGACACTCATATATTTAACTCAGGTGCTGTCCATTTCTTCTGATCATCCTTGAGATGGTTCTACACCTTCATTTGAGTCCAGCAGTGTTTGATTATACTGATTGGACTTGATTAGGAAAGCCACACACCTGTCTATATAAGACCTTACAGCTCACAGTGCATGTCACTTTTTAAGTGGGAGAACTTGCACAATTGGTGGCTGACTAAATACTTTTTTTGCCCCACTGTATATAAAATACAAAAACAACAACACAGTTAGTTTCCATTATTCAGTTCACTTTTATTGACTCTACATAAATTAAATCAAAACATTCTCCAAGTATACTGTAAGTCTTATTTGCAAGTACTTTTCCCCACCAGTTTAAGCTTTCTTTCAAGTTTTCACTCCGAATTAAACTTCTCTGATATTAAGTAACTTTTAAACTCTTAAAAATGAATGATCCAAAATGTTTTTTTTAAAGGTTTTAACCATTTTAGGTTCTCTTAAGAACAGTTCCTAAAAAAAACTAATTTTTTCTCAGTGTGAATAATCTGAAGAAGAAATCATTGAAGAAAAGAGTGATTTTAAAGAGTGTAGACATATTTCACACACACAAACCTATCATATGACTTAAAATACTTGTAGCTTTTGACTGATTCAATCCCCTTCAGTTTCAATATATTGGAAAGAGTAGCCAAGGTGTTCTCCATAAAATTCACCTTTTGTTATCCATGGAAGAAAATAAATGGGTTTAGAACAACATGAGGTTGAGTAAATGATAACAGAACTATTATTTTAAGGTTAAACTGTCTTCTCACCTTTGCACATCAATAGTTTGTATTGTCCAACTTGAATCTTTGCATAGGGTGGGATTATCTTCACCTGCGGAAGATCTAGAGAAACATAAATTATTTTTGGCTCTTCATTTCCACATTTTTCCACATTGTCATCTCATATTTAATTAAAGCTGCACTCTAATAGGCACACAGACTGTCCCATTTAGAGTTCATAGCCTCATATGTTGACACAGACGCTCTGGCTCTTGAAACTCATCCTGTCCCGTCTGCAAAGGGCAGTTTCTTCCCTGCTGGGAAGGTTTTAAGCAACATTCTTGCCTGTTGCTGAGAAGTCATTACCCACACAGAGCTAGTCCACAACGCCAGTCCTCAGGAGTAATCTGGCAAAAGTTTACTTAGCTGTCAATCATCACTGGCTTGCAATGAAGGGGGGGTTCAAACAGGAGAGTTTGTTTTACCCTTTTTGCATTTTTATTGCCAGAGTGGACAAAAAATGATGAGGAGAAATGCAGGAACACGATCAGTCAAACTTATATTGTCCACATGAACACCAGAGCATATGCGCAAACCACTACTCCACAGTCTAGGCCGAAACAGGACAAACGACAACAGTCACTGGGTTTCGCCATTCTTTCCATGCATAATGGTAAAACTATTTTCAAACTGTTCAGAAATTTCCAAAAAATACTACCTTAAGTGTTTCCCGGAGAACAGTTTGCTTTTACAAGATACGATTTAACAGATTGGCAAAGTATCAAACATCTGACCCTTTTCAGCCTGACAGTCTAACTCATCTGGGCTAACTGATGGGAGCAAAGCCTGGGCTGGTGCACAGGTGTGTTTGAAGTCTAGCTGGTCTATGAGAGCATCTTCGGATTCAAGAGTCCCAGTTATGCCAAAACCGATCCAAGTAGCCAAAGGTCTTAAAAGGATAGTTCACCCAAAAATGAAACTTCTGCCATTAATTACTCACCCTCCTGTCTTTCCAAACACATAAGACCTTCATTCATCTTCAGAACACAAATGAAGATATTTTTGCTGAAATCTGAGAGCTTTCTGACTCTGCATAGACAGCAGCATAACTGACACGTTCAAGGCCCAGAAAGTTAGTAAGGACATCATTAAAATAGTCCATGTGACATCAGTGGTTCAATTGTAATTTTATGAAGCTACGAGAATACTTTTTGTGTGCAAAGAAAACAAAAATAACTACTTAATCCAACCATTTCTTCTCTTCCGTGTCAGTCTTCGATGTGCGCTCACGACAGTACCACGACACATGCGTGTGGAGCTGCTGACCCAGATGAGCTGCCCCCTTGCTTACAAGCAGAGGAAGACGCTAGTTTTGTCAAAAGTACCGACCGCGAAACCATTCGGTGCTGGAATTTTAAAAACATCCATTTCCCGCTAACATTTAAGCACTGTTAAACAGATTCTTAAACAGCGCTGATTGGTCACTGTATTCACGTGCTCAAAAGATATGACTGTGATTGGCTACAATGATCATCGCGTCACCCTCTTCACCGAACGCTCACACAGAAGCACACGGGAGTTGTGGAATATCTGAAGGATACAGGGGTATATTATAGGATTAGATAGTAGTGTTGTTTTTTTTAAATAATACTCCGATACAGTAGGTGGTGGTATGCACCTGATAAGTCATGGTTCAATCCGCCATAAAACTAATAATAATAAGCAGCAGCACACGAGAGCGTTTAAAAGCCACGTCTGTCAGGGGATCCTTCTGTGTGATATATTAGGGATTTCAAACTCGGCTTTCAAACACTCCCTTGTTGCTTCTCTGTAAGCGCTCGTTGAAGAGGGTGAAGCGATGATCATTGTAGCCAATCACAGTCATATCTGTTAAGCACGTGAACACAATGACCAATCAGCAGTGTTTAAGAATCTGAGTCTGAAGATTTTGACAGAGAATAACTTGCCATTTTTTGCCCAGCATTACTTATTTGAACCAGAACATACAAACGATGAACTAAGGCCACATTCACACGAAGCCAGTGCTGTCCCTAGCCGACTTTTTTCCCCTCGTTCATCCGTAAACACTGCATCGTCTCCAGAAATATCTGCGTACACACGAAATCACTGAAACGGACTCAAAACTATGTAGTATACATGCCAGACCAGTATGTGGCACTGTAATTCTGCCACAGACATACACTAAAAATGGAGAAGACTTAGAGCATGCGCATAAACCTTGCGTGCTGGATATGAACCCAATACAACAACAAGACGACGAACATGGAACAATACATTTATTAATCTGTGTTAATGTTTGTTAATAAAAATACAGCCGCTCATTGTTTCAGAAGAAATTGCTGAATAAAGTCATTATTTTTGTTTTCTTTGCGCACAAAAATATTCTCGTAGCTTCATAAAATGATGGTTGAACCACTGATGTCACATGGACTATTTTAATGATGTCCTTACTAACTTTCTGGGCCTTGAACGTGGTAGCTGTGTTGCTGTCTATGCAGGGTCAGAAAGTCTCGGATTTCATAAAATATTTCTTTATTTGTGTTCCGAAGATGAACGAAGGTCTTACAAGTTTGAAACAACATGAGGGTGAGTAATTAATGACAGAATTTTTATTTTTGGGTGAACTATCCCTTGAAAGTCAATGTGAAACCCTGTTCAAAACTCATTTTACTTGTGACATGTTAATGTGACATTTTTAAATAAAATGAAATTCAACAAGAAAAAAATATAGGCCGGCACTTGATTTTGTCAACTTGGAATTGATTGGATTGTGAAAAGTTGGCATTACATACCAAAACACAGCCAAAATTAATGTGAGCTTGCTAAAATAATACTAGCTATTAGTTAACGCCAATAGCCTGTGAGGCCTTAGTGACATCAGCAAAAAGAAAACTCAGCTCAGAGGAAGAGCAAGTTATTACATTTTGATTAAAGATTTCAGTAACTTTTCTTCTTTGGGATAACGTGCATTGATGAATACTTCTGTTTTTCCCATTACTTTTTGTAATTTTACTGATCTGTCCAGTTTGTCAGAGTGAGTCTACTTCCCTGCATTTAATGGAAACGCTGTGTTATTGAATACCAAAAGCCTGCCAGTAAGCATATTTTCCAAACCTCAGCAACAGTGCTGCTATTAACTCTTAAATTAACTCCTTAATCCAAGTTGCAAGTGTAATGAAGTCGTTCTTTTGAAACCCAAGGATGAAAGTCTGTCTGCAATGTGTACCGCGCTAGTTTTTCGGCTTCTCTATTCGCAACACCGTGTCAGCTAAATATTAATTTGTACTGGCGTTCAGCAGAGGTTTTCTTCCTCAGTGAGTTGACTTCTTAGACTTGGCTTCTCCAAGCACAGGTGCAAGAATTGAGTACGCTACTGCCGATGTCACCAAGAGCTTTACTCATGTAACTGTAAAAACCTGGTATCCTTCAAGAAGAATCCCTGTCTTTGGTAAAGTACCACTCAAAATGTGCTGTAAACTATGTGGAAAATATAACCTGTCAACATAAATGCGGTGTGCTGCTGGACGACTGTATACTAAGTGTTTTTGTTCCAAATCACAGAAAATTTGTACTTGGTTAAAGGTGACATCACATTTAACCCTTGTGGTCTGTTGAGACTGATTTTGTAGTTTCTTATATTTGGGGTCCCAATTACCATTTTTACCCAATTAACCCAGTAGACATATTATTGAAGCTTTCAGGGATGAAATATCAACCTGACAATGTTTATCCACTGGGAATTGATTGAATTGTGAAAAGCTGGCATTACATTCCAAAACAGAGCCAGAACGAATGTGAACTTCAAACGTAATGAAGCCATGACATTCTTTTGAAACACAAGGATGAAAGTCTGTCTTCAACTTGTACAGCACTAGTTTTCAGCTTCTCCATTCGTCACACCGTTTCAGCTAAATATTCATTTGTACTGTTGTTCAGCAGCGTTTTTCTTCCTCAATAAGTTGCCTTCTTAAACGTGGCTTCTCCAAGCACAGGTGCAAGTACATTTTTATACACCAGAGCAAAAAAAGAACATGACAGACAACAGCATTTTGTCATTTGTACCTGCTCTTCTGTCCTCCACATGTTGGTCTGAGGCTGTGTGGCTGATCTCTGAGTTGCTGTGTTCTGTCAGTCCGTTTACAGTCCAGAAGCGAGCCAGCAGAGACAGACAGAGAACTGAGAGTGCCGTCTGCTCCCTCAGTCCCAGCATGGTGCCTTATTCACTGCCGCAGACAGAAGAGGTGATCCACGGACAGTATTTCTGAGGAGAGAAGTGAGAGTGAGCACTGGAAAGGGAGAGCGAGAATGTGTAAGAGAGACAGAGGGGTGTAAGGAGAAGGGGAGGGTGGGAGAGACACATGAGGAGCTATGGAGGAGTGTAAAAACAGACTTGAAGAGAGGGGGTGAGAGAAAGAAAGAAAACAGGTAGAACAGTTTTATTGTAAAGTTTACTGATGCTTTAACCCTTTTTGTTCTGCAAAGAGCCAACTCAAGAACCATATATGGAGAGAAAAATACAAAAAGTTGAGTTGTTGATACGTAGAGGATGTTTCGTTGAGTCAAAGTACTTGAGATTCAATAGGTGTGGCAAGAACCAACTGCCATATATAGACTTATGCAAAAGGCAGAGTCTGGAATTACATATATGTTATGTAATATTTAAATTCAGTGTTGGGTTTATAATGTTACATTAAAGAATTAAAGCCTTCAATTGATTAGACGTCTAGACTGAATTAATTATCACGGCCAAAGCCTTAAGGGAATGCTTTGATATATGGCACAGCTGTGCTTTGGGTGATCAGAGTTCAAGTCCCAAGGTCCTGTCCCGATTACCTCTATTTTTGCATTGCTTCATGTCTCTTATGTACTGTCCTATCCAAAAAAAGTACTGTCTTTGGGTCAGAGGGCATTAAAGTAATTGTAGTAAAATATTATTAAATTGGGAGCCCTACATTACTGACGTTACCTAAATTCTATTGAGATGCTGTGGCATGACCTTAAAAAGGCGGTTCATGCTCGAAAACCCTCCAATGTGGCTGAATTACAACAATTCTGCATAGATGAGTGGACCAAAATTCCTCCACAGCGCTGTAACAGACTCATTGCAAGTTATCGCAAACGCTTGATTGCAGTTGTTGCTGCTAAGGGTGGCCCAACCAGTTATTAGGTTTAGGGGGCAAACACTTTTTCACACAGGGCCATGTAGTTTTGGATTTTGTTTTCCCTTAATAATAAAAACCTTCACTTAAAAACTGCATGATGTGTTCACTTGTGTTATCTTTTACTCATATTTAAATTTGTTTGATGATCTGAAACATTAAAGTGTGACAAACATGCAAAAAAATAAGAAATCAGGAAGGGGGCCAACACTTTTTCACACCACTGTACATTCAGAAAGTCTTCCAGTTTTGTGTAAATTCACACAAAAATAAGTCACTAGTCAGGTGGCTACAATTACACAGAAAATTGAGAGGCCACACAGCATTTGACCACTGGATTTACAAAAATCCTTTTAGGTTTAAGACGTTTTTAGTCAACAAACATTGCATCAACTATACTATAGATAGACAGACAGACAGACAGATACTGTAGTAGACAGACCGACACTATAGACAGACAGACAGACAGACAGACAGACAGATAGATACTATAGATAGACAGATACAGAAACAGACAGACAGATACAGACACAGATAGAAAAGTCCTATAGATAGACAGACAGATACTATAGACAGACAGACAGATACTTTAGATACACAGACAGAAACAGACAGACAGATACAGATAGAAAGATGCTATAGATAGACAGATACTATAGACAGACAGACAGGTACTTTAGATAGACAGACAGAAACAGACAGACAGATACAGATAGAAAGATGCTATAGATAGACAGATACTATAGACAGACAGACAGGTACTTTAGATAGACAGACAGAAACAGACAGACAGATACAGATAGAAAGATGCTATAGATAGACAGATACTATAGACAGACAGACAGGTACTTTAGATAGACAGACAGAAACAGACAGACAGATACAGATAGAAAGATCCTATAGATAGACAGACAGAAAGATACTATAGATAGACAGACAGACAGACAGACAGACACACACACACACACACATAGACCAAGAGACAGACAGTCATAGACAGAAAGACACATAGACCGGCAGACAGACAAAGAACATGCACCGCTTGTGTATTTTGTGAGCAATCCAGACCACAAACAGTCTCTACTCACAGGAGAGTTGTTTATCTGTGATTGTGTGTACACATCTGCCTTTGAATTGTGCTGGATGAAAACGCACATGAAGCAAATCTCTGCTCAGACGCTGAATTAACTGACCTGGGACGAACCATGTCTGCAGACCCTAGCGAGGATCATTAAGAACAGAGAGCAGAGGGAGGAGAGAGAGACGGAAAAAGGGCTTAAAGGGGGCTGTAAGGAGAATCTGGTATAAAAGTACTGAGAGCAGGGAACTTGTGCATAAAAGAGGGAGGGGGAGGGAAAGAACCAGAACATACAGCTGAGAGAGCAGAGTGAGATGCAGAGAGAGAGAAAAAGAAAAGTTATAAAACAGCGAGACGGAGGAGGGGGATATCAGCCAGAAGGCTCCCAAGATTCAGATGGGGAGCAGGTTGAGAAAATGCCTCATCATGCACAATCTACAGTATTCAACTAGCACAATGCTTTTGTTAAATAGGTACAAGACATACTATAAAAAGTGAATGTGAAAAAAAAATGTGACATTGGGAGGGAAACTGATTGAGGTAGTGCAGAGTGTAAAGAGAATACAGCTAACCATGAGTCTTAAATCACAGAAACACCAGTGTGCTTCTCTGACTCACAAAACTAAAATGTTGACAAAGAGGTTTGGCACAAACCAGAGCCTGTGATGAAGGGGAAACAGGGTCTGTCCTAGCTTGACACAATGTTTAAAGCAGTGAAAAAGGGGTGAGGGGAACGGTGGCCAATATGCTGATATGTGACAGATCACTGACCTGATATTTTTTCCAGCTCTGCAATATTGAAAGTACAATGCAGGAGATATCTGGGACAGAGAACAGTTTGATTACATAGAGATGGGTTTTTACAAGACAAAAAATGTTCTCCCTTCTCTTGCATTGTGTATTATAACCTGTGACACATTCAATATTGAGTTAAACAACTTAATAATATAATAGAACTATCATAGAAAATGTCATTATTATTTAAAGGTGCAATACAATTCTGTCATTTTTTCATCTTCTTGTGGTTGCAAACTTTGATTCTTCAATGGAGCACAAAATTAGATTTTTAGCAGAATGTCCTGGCAGCTCTTTTCCATTTAGCAAAAGTAAATGGGAACAGGTCTATTAAGTTCACAAAATGACGAAAAAGCACCATAAATGTATCAAAACCCATGTAATATATATTTAAAGTTTTTGGAAATCATACTATTAAAATGGAATGATTAAATTATTATTTTTTTTTAATTCTCAATTTTTTATTTTACAATTAAATATTATAATAGTATCCCTTATTGTGGTTTTAATTTTTATATTTAAAAAAAATACACAATTTTCAAAGATTTTCAAATTGTGCAACCCTAATGTGAATCAATGTGAAATCTGGTATCATGCATTGTGAAATGGCTTTTTCCACCCCCAATCACATTTGTTATACGAAAAATAGCAGCCAGGACAATCTGCAAAATAATTCATTTTTAACTAATTAATTCAGTCCCATTCTATTTGGCAAACAGTAGAATATGTTTAGTATTTAGTATATGTGTGCATACTGTATATTATTCTGTTAATATTTGTGAGAATAATGAACCGTTTAAGAACATTAAGTTGTGTTTTTCTTCTTGATATGATTTGATAAAGACACTTTACAAATGTTTTTGGATTCCTCCAATGTCTCCTCCATTAATTGAGAACAGCACTGAGGCTCTTTTCATTGTTTACGTCGATGTGGTGCAGACTCCCAAAACTGCTGACTTTATCCTTTTGTAATTTTCCCATTGATTGCTTGTTAAAATGGTGGATTATGCTTTTAAAATTTATGCTGTAAACCTTTTATTACAGAAAAGTGAAAGTGTTCATACTAAGCACTAGAATGAAGACAAAAATACTGTAACTATGCTGTTCTCTGTTCTAAGCATGTGTCTACAAGCACAAACTCTTTGGCCATCATTTGTGTCCTTCATTCAGACAGCATGTCATCTGGCATAAGTATTTCCAGCAGACAGCGTCTCTGCAGCCTAGCCAGATTCGGATCAAACTACAAGCCAAAACCGCAAGCAATTGCAATGCTTTCAGTACTGTTGAGGATTAATTTAAAACAACTATTTATTAAATCTTGCCATGAATTTGCTTTTGTCCTTACCTCTGAGGATGCAATCCTGATTTTTTTCTTTGGCTCTCAACAAAGCAGGCCAGATGTCTGTCCTCCTTGATTCAGAAATTCCTGTTAGGATCACTCGCCCGTCTCTAAATTGAGTCCTGAGAGAGCAGTCCGGATCTGTTACTCTGACTCAGGGACAGAGGGACAGCGTCAGAGCCACTGTTAGGATGCCAAAACAGCAGGTTTACATTTGATGTTCTGATCTTTCAGTCAGGGAAGTTCAGGCCAAGCTCCTCAGAGCTGTGTGTAGTTCATTATATGCAGGAAAAAACATCAGATTTCATCAAAACAGTGCCAAAACAGTCCTAATGAATTCATTAATGGATGAAGGAGAAAAGCACTTCAAAAACGTGCATTTTAAAAGTCTATTCAATACGTTCCAAAGTGCTGAAGGCATTTAAAAGGTTAATTTGTTAGCATTAATGAATTCGATATAATGAACGATCAACATTAATTGACATTTCTTAAATTATACTATAATTCAATGTTAATTCATGTTCATGTAAAATGCATTAAGAGATTACTTCACCAAAAATTAAAATTTGCTGAAAATGTACTCACCCTCAGACCATCTAAAATGCGAGTTTGTTTCTTCATCAAAACAGATTTGGAGAAATGCAGCATTACATCACTTGCTCACCAATGGATCCTCTGCAGTGAATGGGTGCCATCAGAATGAGAGTCCAAACAGCCGATAAAAACATCACAATAATCCACAAGTAATCCAAACCACTCCAGCCCATCAATAAATATCCTGACATAAAAATCCATCATTAAGCTGTTTTTCTTTTCTAACTCTTGCTTCCAGCTAAAATATGAGTCCTCTATCTATAATTTAGCTTTCTCCAGTGCAAAAAGTTAGAATCAGGAGAAAAATATGCACAGATCAAGTGCCATTTACAAGCGAAAACAGACCAGTTCTAAACAAATGTCGGTGGATTTTGATGTGAGAGGACAACAGGGCATGGACTTTGTCCCTCTTTTCTTTGATGAATTTAAATGAATTTTCTTATAAACACTTGTTAATTGATGCACTGGAGTGGTGTGGATTACTTGTGAATTATTTTGATGCATTTATCAGCAGTTTAGACTCCTATTCTAACGGCACCCATCACGGCAGAAGATCCATTGGTGAGCAAGTGATGTAATGCTAAATTTCCCCAAATCTGTTCTGATAAAGAAACCACTTTCATTTTAGATGGAGTACATGTTCAGCAGATTTTCTATTTAGAAATGAACTATGCCTTTAAATGGCAATGTATACTGTACAACTGGCAATGTTTACATAGAGATTACTCAAAGCTGTGTTCACTGTTAAGTAATGTTGAAAAAAAATTCCTTATACACCAGTCTAAATGGAATCTGCAGACTTTTCTTGCATTCTCTGTGCTGTTAGGGGAGAATCTGTGGAATGGACTATTTCTTAAAACAGATCTGAGAATATGGAAGGTGAACGAATCACTCAATTAATTTAAAATATTACACAAGTAGATGCATAGAACCTTTGGAGTTTTAAATCTGTGGAGCTTTCTGTGAAGTTCTGCAGCACATATGCCATGTGGGTCTTCTTGGTGCATGACATGCTCCATATACAATGTTCATTCACACTATATATAACACAGCACAAATTCCTGTGTCCAGACATTTGAAAAATTGTCAGCACTTTATAAATCAATGAAGAGAAAAGCAATTCCTGATGGAAACCACAGTTGTTATTAATTAACAGATAAGAAAACACATTCAGTGCAGGAAAGCATATGCTAGTCAGATCGCATCAGACATTACAGTAGACTGACCCCTGATGGCCAATCCACTCTATTACAACTCTAGAATACAACAAAAGCACATGCAAGGAATTACAATTTAACACTTAAACACTGTTTTTTGAGTTGCATTTATTTATTACTCTTCATACGATACATCACTGTACCACTGCATATATTCTGAAATATATTTTCATTATAAAATAGGGATTCTACAATCAAGGTTCAGATATAATAAAATGCTCTGAAGGATCATAGCAGACAATAATGATGCATCTTTAAATGAAGTGCAGGATATTTTGGACTTGCTGTAATTTGATTCAGGGCAACTCAATGAATCAAATTTGACACGTGGGTTTGTATTTTCTCCAGAAATAATTTCATCTCGCTGGGCCAGAAAGATTAATTATCGTGGAATGCTTTCTTCTGAAACACACTGGGAAAACCTTGGGCCCAATTTGGACATTTTCACTTAGGGGTGTACTCACTTTTGTGGCCAGCGGTTTAGACATTAATGGCTGTGTGTTGAGTTATTTTGAGGGGACAGCAAATTTACACTGTTATACAAGCTGTACACTCACTACTTTACATTGTAGCAAAGTGTCATTTCTTCAGTGTTGTCACATGAAAAGATATAATAAAATATTTACAAAAATGTGAGGGGTGTACTCACTTCTGTGAGATACTGTATATATATACATATATACACACACACTTTAATTGTCATCTCACATACCAGACCACCCTCTCCTTTAAAAACAAAACAGCAAAACAACCACTAAGCAACTAATTGTGCGCACATATACACGGAAAAGGTGCCAAACCAGGCTCATATCATGGTCCGGGTTATGGATGATTGCTCGATTTGTAAGTTTGATTGTTCATAAGGAGTTTTGAGCTAGTAAGCAAGATAGAAACACACTTTGGAAAAGTAACTGCACACAACAGCTCGATATATCCTAAAAAAGAAGGAAATACACATGTGCTTTCCACTGTCTTCTCTCAACAGTTTGACACACTATTATGCAACATCATAATTCTCTTTTTCTTAGTGTTAACGTTGCTTTCAGCAGGTCAGTGTGGAAAACAAAACGCTGGGTATGAAACACATTAATGCTTGCCGTGGAATTTACAACAGCACTGAACTGCACTAAATTCACTTGGATATATAGACGGATTACGAAAGTGTTGAACCTGCTTATCTAAACTAATACAAACCAGCCAAACTAGTAAATAACCCAAGAAAGGGTGATTTGCCTTTGTATATAAACATTCGTTTTCCATTATGCTTTAATCTTATTCAAGTTTATAAAATACTACTCTGCTTTATATAAAATTAAACTGGCTAAAGTGACAGGACTTCTAATATACATCCACTGAGTATTTATATTCATGTGTTGTTTAAGAAAAATAAAAACTACAAAAGAATAAAATTAGAGCGTAAAATTAAACCTGAAACATATAGAACACACTGTACTCATACTGTACAACAACACTTTGGACTAGGTAACTTAGACAGACATATGCAACCATACAGAGTTAGAATAACAAGCTTTTTTAACAAGGAATTTAAAACAACGATTCCTGGATGCTACATCTCTAGCGCTACCTGACATGCTAACAAGACGAGAGTGCAGAATAGGGTTGCAAAGGGAGGGAAAGACTTTCCCCATCAAGTTTTTTCAGAAATGTACAGTACGTCACTGTCAATTTACATGAATGTTGCAACCCTCACATCTTTATTGGACCTGGACTAGGGAGAACAAGACGCAAATGACAAAAATACATAAAATTCTCAACTATTTTCTGCATTAATCTGATGTGGCTCGATAGCAAATAAAGTATTCTACGTTTTTTATGTTCAACAGCACTGAACTGCACTAAATTCACTTGGATATATAGACGGATTACGAAAGTGTTGAACCTGCTTATCTAAACTAATACAAACTAGCCAATCTAGTAAATAACCCAAGAAAGGGTGATTTGCCTTTGTATATAAACATTCGTTTTCCATTATGCTTTAATCTTATTCAAGTTTATAAAATACTACTCTGCTTTATATAAAATTAAACTGGCTAAAGTGACAGGACTTCTAATATACATCCACTGAGTATTTATATTCATGTGTTGTTTAAGAAAAATAAAAACTACAAAAGAATAAAATTAGAGCGTAAAATTAAACCTGAAACATATAGAACGCACTGTACTCATACTGTACAACAACACTTTGGACTAGGTAACTTAGACAGACATATGCAACCATACAGAGTTAGAATAACAAGCTTTTTTAACAAGGAATTTAAAACAACGATTCCTGGATGCTACATCTCTAGCGCTACCTGACATGCTAACAAGACGAGAGTGCAGAATAGGGTTGCAAAGGGAGGGAAAGACTTTCCCCATCAAGTTTTTTCAGAAATGTACAGTACGTCACTGTCAATTTACATGAATGTTGCAACCCTCACATCTTTATTGGACCTGGACTAGGGAGAACAAGACGCAAATGACAAAAATACATAAAATTCTCAACTATTTTCTGCATTAATCTGTGGCTCGATAGCAAATAAAGTATTCTACGTTTTTTATGTTCAAATCAACAAGTCTCAGGGTGTACTTGACTACACTATATATAGGTCTCACATGTCTATTTGAAGGCTGTATGTTTGATGCAAGAAGTTCACTAGAGTTACTGACTTTTTGCTATGTAAGTTTTCAACGTGTCTCATGCAACTCTGAAGGAAAAATTTGTTAGGTTACGTATAACATATAGCTTAAATGACCTGCAGCGTCCTGGCTAATGTTTTATTTAAGCCATGTCTTCTTAACAAGTTTACACACTTTCATTGCTAAAAGTGCTTCAGGGAGCTGTAACAATCTAATCACTATTAAACAACAGTTTAACATACACCATCTATTCTCTCAGGATAAGATAAAAGACATCTTGAGAATGCTGTATCGCATGAGAAATGCCCTAACAAGTAACCAATAACAATTTTTTAGGACTATTTCTGGCATTATAGGGTTTCACAACATATATTGGGGGCTCGTCCGGGATACCAGAAATTATCCAGTAAAAGTTTAACAGCGTAGGATCATTCTCACTCTCGTCCACAGCACGTCAACACATTCAAAGTCACGTTATGACTACTTAAAACTGGAATGTACCTGCTATCATTAGAGGAAACTTAGGATTTGCTTCATGCAGACAAGCATAACAACATCTCCAAATATCACATTTAACTTTGATTACTGCCCTAAGTTTAGCTCAAAGCTCAAACACAAATAAATTTAGCTGATAATTTAAGTCTGCAAGTGTCAATGTTAGCCTTGTAACTGAACTGCAAAGTAGATACTCAAACATCCATACATTTTGGTCTACAGGTCACTAAAATGCACTTTCCCATAAAAAAACCGCCCTCACTTTACAATTTCAGGCTCTTGTTGAAGAGTTTCTGCCAACAGAAACATGTCAGGCAATCTCTGAATCATACTGTGACATTTATCTCTCTAAAGGGACAAAATAAAAAAAGCTTTGGCCTATTGAGGCTATTTCCATCCAATGTTTTGATACCTCATTCCATTTTTCAACAGTGAAGAGTAAAGAGCCAACATCAATATAAACTCTGCCCACTTTCTTGAACAATGACTCATTGACATGTTCAAATGACCACAAGGATCACAAAGCTTTCACTAGACTAGTCTCAATCAAATACATGCCTAAACAGTCAGGCCAACACACACAGGAAGTCACTCTCACTCAATACCACAGTAGTGGGTAAGGCATGCTTGCTGGCTTCTGCAGCCCTCTCCTCTGCAACTGCACACTCATAAGGCCTGTAAACAGTCTCTTTCTTCCTGACAGCTTCAAGACAACCTGCTGCCACTGAGGCGGTAATTCTGAGATTCTCCTTTTAAACTTGGCAACTAAATCTAGTCTTTCATAGAAGAGCCAATAGGTACTCTAGCAGAAAGAAAGACAGCAAAGAGTTTCATACTTTTTAGCAACTACAGTTACAACATAGACTTGTCTCTGAGTGTACTTAAGCATGAAAGGACAGAAAGGAAATGAAGAAACAGAGAGAACAGCAAAGTCAGAGCACGAGATAGTCGAGACTGTACAAATCGAATGCCTCTCTGTCTCTCAGATGAGTCTCGCCTCGCCCTCCATCTCAGGTGGCAGCTCACACACTCCAGTGAAGTTCATCTCTTTCCCCTCCTTGCCGCCCTGACTCCCTGCTCGAGACCCAGTGTCACCAGGTGAAGGGTTGCTATGTGATAGTGTGTCGGGTGATGTTCGGTGTCCTGTCCCAGCACGTCTCTCCTTCAGGTAGCCCTCGAGACGTTTGAGAAACTGCTTGGGGTTCTTCTTAGCGAAGAGCTCCACTTCTGTGCATCACAGAGCAGAAAAAGGAAAGGTCAGGCTTTCTCTTTTTTCACTAGATAAACTCTCATGTTAAACACAAAGCTCTTTACCCAGTTTCCACCCGCCTTCACATTTCAACTGCAAAGATTCACCTGCTTTCTTGACGCATCGATTACAAAATTTGCCAAAGCACATGCACTGATCTTGAAACATGAATTTTTGAATCGAATTAATTGTCTTTTTAAAATGCTAAAAATTTTATAAAATGCGATTCAGTAAAGTACCTTTCAATATCCAGGGCTCTATGCTTATTTTTCTTTTTAAAATCCAACTTTAGGAGCACAGTCAAATTTAGCAGCACCTTCTAATCAATAATCCAAAATTTGATAAAAAATTTGCCTTCCCATTACGAGGTGATATTTGACTCAAAGTGATTTACAGTGGAATTTTGTTTTTACCTTTGTAATGGCATTTTTCTAACTTTATTAAAAGTGTGTCATCTTTTATGTCAAATATTTTAAAAAAATTATTTTATAAGCTTTTTAAAAATTCTAATTAAAACCACATAATAAGAACAAGCATAATAAGCAAAATAAGTTACTAATCAAATGAAATCAGTTTTAAAATTAATTTGTACAGAGGAGGCACAGAAGAACATAAAAGTGGCTTGTAGGTGTATTTTCAGACATTTAATGAGGATCAGAGGTGGCATGAGTGCAATTAAATCCATAAATTCATGTTAAGATTAATGTTTTAAAAAAATTATGAATATAGAAATATTAAATGATTTAAAGAACTGAAAAGATACTTTAAAAATGAAACTAAAACTGCCAGCAGGTGGCATCAAGTCACTGATTTTATCACTGAATCATTCATTCAATTGATTCATTCGAACGGCTGAATCATTCAGGAATGAAGCAAGTGACAGTATTTATGAATGGGTAATCATGAATCACTGACTCACTAGATTTGTTTAAAAATGCAGTTCATTCATAAACGAGACACCGCTGTGTTTGAATGGAGATGCGCAGTGGCTGAGCTGTGACTTTGTTTCAAACTATTTTCGACGACGAAATAGAGCAAAATAGTGTTATAATCAGACAAATTAAGTCACTTAATATTAATTTCTTGTTCGCACTGTAGAGCCCTGATATTTTAAAATATATAAACATTAAATTAGTGACAGGTTAATTAATGGAGTCATAGTGAGGCATAAGTCAATTAAACTACTGAAAATTATGCAGCGTTTCATTTTACATTTGATCATTCAATTTCTGTAGTATTTTTTACTTGAATCTTACTGTTATATTGTCCTACCTGAAAGACATTTGTATGTTTTACATTTGTAGCTTTGTTCTATTTGTGTACTTATCTGTTTTCTTGTTCTTATTTTATTACTGACTGCTTACTTACATTAAATTAGTATTAACATTTGCTGTAGTATCAAAATTGTTAGCAAGATTTAAAGTTACAACCTCACCATAACAACCTTATTTCCAGCAAAATTTGCTACAGCAAAAATCTAATTGGTTTGAATTTGCAAAAATTATTCCTGAATCAAATACATATGATTCACGGATCAAATCGACTTACTGTCTACAGAAAGATTCACACTCCTAATCTCAAGATCTATTCAGTATGCAGTAACTTTTACCCTAATGAATGACTGCGTGAACAATGTTAAAGCTAGCAAATCAGAATAGAGGGCATTTACAAGTAAAACCCTTAAAAGTACAGTAGCAAAAAATGCTTGTTTCATTCGAAGCGTCAGTGAGAGTGGAAAGTGGTTTTGGTGCAAACCTTTACTAGCATTTAGTGAACTTTAAGGGGAAAATAAATGATGGCCCCTTTAAATGATTTTGACCAAATGAGTGTTAATTAAAATCTATGCTGAAAGTCACTAAATGATACCCTGCACAAATACAACACTGTTCATTTGTAATTGAAAAATCACCTTTGAGTACATGGCCAGAGTCAGAGATGGTTTTCTGCTGGCTCTTCCACAGCTGATAGAGGTGCAGGAATGTTGCAACATAAAAATCATTCAGCACTGCCACGACCTGTTGCCTTCGGTTACACTCCCTATGTGACATCACAAAGCAACAAAATGTTTTATTGCCATGGAAACAACTGCAGAGGTTATGAAAGGCTACAGCAGATACCTCAGACAGAGGGCAAACACAGCCAAATCATTTCAAAGCTTGACAATATGTAATTAATACTGTACAAAATAAACACCAATTAATGTTCAAAAGCTGCAGCTTCCTACATTGTGAGAGAACTTACTTGGACAGCACTTCCTCCCTGAGAGCATGCAGGGCGATTCGCGTCATGTTGATTGACATCACACAGAACGGAAAATTCTGCAGGTGTTGAAAATGAGCATTTTATTGTCTTTGAACGATTTTGATAAGGTTGTAGCAAGTAGGGCTGGGTATCGTTAAAATTTTTTCGATATCGATACCTTGACTTCGATACCGTTTCCTGAACGATACTTTTTCCGATACCAATTTTATGAAATAAATTTTAACAAGATTACATTATCTAAAAAAAAAATGCTGGTTTTATTTTTCAGCTTGTTGATGTTTATACAAACTCAAAGAGACTCGTCTCCTGAGCCACTGCAGAAAGGAACAAAATGTAACCAACACAATAAATCAGTGCAAAATAGTTTTAATAAAGCTCAAATAGTCTTCAGTTTACACATCTGTTAGGCTACATTTACACTAGCTAGTGTTCATTTTAAAACGCATAGCTCAGACAGAGTCATGATTTTTATTTATTTTCCATTGATTTACTGATGAGCATTAGCAGCTTCCAGCGCTGTCTGCTTGTGTTCTCTCTTCCATGATCGCTGCTCTGACTCAGAGGTAATAACATATTTAATTTCAGCTACATTACATGGCCAAAACACACATTAGACGGCAGGGCCAGATTTACCTCTTTTTGTGACTAATTTTTGGGCCCCCTTCCCTATTAATATAATAGACCTAATATTACCACCCAAGCAAACAAAAATATTTCATAATCAGTGGCAATTACAGTGTTTTCTATCGCAATAAGCACTTGCGTTCAGTAAATAAAAATCGAATGTAGTTCTTAATTTGTTTGAGAACTGATAGACCATTCCATATAGGCGTGGCGTCGTGGCCACATAACCACTTCGGGAGTGCATTATTGCTCTAATAATTTTAACGGCCTGGAGTC